>NW_021941630.1:47500-174138 GCF_902148855.1 Sphaeramia orbicularis
TAATCCTTGGTTTCCTGCCGTTCCATATATACCTAGATATGAGCTTATCCCACTCAACAAATCGTTGGTTTGTCACCTCCACTAGAAATGTCTGAAAGACGTACAGTATCCTTGGCATCCTGCATTTATTTTAATGGATTCAACCCTTGAGCTTAGATTTAAGAAAGGAATAACTTCCCATCTTCAGCTAGTCTGGTAAACCTCAGTCACAATGCCTCTTAAGAACGTTGAGTTCGTACGAATCTCCCGGTTGGTATGAGATCTGGAGTTCGTAGACATTTGTGGAAGGATCAGTAGTTTCTTACGGCCGTCTTATGAAGCTGGTACAGCTGCCGTTCAAAACGCAAGATTAACTGAGGCCTCCGTCAGAAAATGTGCGATTTTGTCGTACAGTTGTTACGTTCTTCGTAAGTGTGCCTTGGGACCTTCCTACATCAGACCTACGGCCACTTCAGGAATTTTTCTTGTCATAAGGTGAATTCACTATGTGAAAGTCACGGTGCTCTCCAGGCGCTGGTAGAAGATCGTACACTGTTCAGAATATTTAGGTCGGTGTATAAACAGTGGCCGTGTACTAAAGTCCTGTGTCATGATTATCGCATTCAAGATGGTAATAATGCTCACAACACTGAAACTTCTACAGATGCAAGACAAAGAAAAGGAAGATCCAGTGGTTGTGGCCGCAGCAGCAGAAGCAGAGGAACATTCTAAAACACTTCATGTAAAAAAAGCTTGACATCACTTAAGGCCCTAGAACAGCGATCAGTCATCACCAAAGTTCGTGTGGACGTCTGCAGTCGTGTCCACTTTCACCTCTGCAAAAAAACTTAACATAGTTTAATCTAATGCTGCATTTCCACTGCGTGGAACCGGCATGACTCGGCTCGGCTCAGGTACCAGGTCCTATTCCAGACCGTTTCCATTACAGAATACTACCCACTTCACAGTACCTGGACATCATAGTGATGCGGCGTGTTACTTCCGTGTCGTCTGCTCAGAGTTGCTGATAAACTCGCTCGTTGCCTGTTGTCTCGTCAAACTCATGCTGAATTTTTACGTCGGCCACCAAAGACTGAACCTCCTCACCTGCCCATGGTGTAGTTCTACAGGCTGTCATCATGTGGATGAACCTACGGCCATATTTACTGTCCACTTCCACATGTGTTTTGTAAAAGGGCGGGTCACAGAGACGACTCTGACCAATCAGTGGTCTGCAGTGTTTACACGTCACGTTTTAGCATCTATTCCCCCATCCTGGAACCTCAGCGGAGGTGGTACCAAAAAAACTAGTACCAGGTACCAGATTCCAGGTCCTTTTCCATAATGGAAAAGCAAAAAGGCCGAGTCGAGTCGAGCCGGTACCACGTAGTGGAAACACGGCATGCGAGTATTGTTTTTTCATTCATTCATTCATTCATTCATTTTCTGAACCACTTTATCCTCCAGACAGTCGTGGAGGCGGAGCCTATCCCAGCATTAGAGATGTCCACCATAATTTGGTGATGATTGATGCTCTTTTCAGACATTAAACTGCATTAAGCTTTTTTACTTTAAACGTTTTAGAATTTGAATTTGCGTTTTATATGTTTGGGATTGTGCACTGTCCGTGGTGCTGAATCACACATTACTGCGGGAAAACTGACCTGTACTTTTAAAAATTAGGAGTCATAATAAGATGTCAAACTAAGAAATTTGAAGTAGAAAGTAAAAGAATAAAACAAAGATACACAAGAATAGTAGAGGGAAGTGAATGTTGAAAACACTAACTGTTCAACACCAGGTACTGAACCCTAACTGGTCCTCGTCCCTGTGGACTGCAGACTGTACATGATCTGTCTACAGGTTTTGGTTCATGTTCTTCTTGCTGTTAATAAAACACTTTCTCTTCAGCACCGTGTGTTTGAGTCCAGTCATTTACCCCCTTAAAGAACACCACCAATGATGCACCAATGATGCACCACTGTCTATAGAAACACCTTCAGTCCACCTTAAGAAAGCCTTGTGAATCTGTCTGTACGTCTGTTCATGTGAACTCCTTAATGGACCCCTAATAACAACATGTGTTCTTCTGATCTACTTGCAGCCACCACAGGAACACGTGGGTTCTGGAAAGGCCTCCTGATCCACGAATGTCGTGCGCTGTTCTTAGGTTGTTCCTAAGGCATTTGTTAGGGCACCTTATGAAAGGGGATTTCCCAGTGTGTTGGTAGAAAGTCTTGCACAAAATCCTCCACCTGGCTACGAACTTAGAAACGGTCCACGAACACTCCATTCTTATAAGTCCACCTGAGAAGGTCCTACAGAATGGTCCATAAATCATTTGCATGGTGTTGGTAGCTGTTCATAATGGCATTTGTGACTGAGGCATAAGTCTTTGGGTAAGTACACACCCAAGTATGTTACTGAGTCGTCTTCCCCTTCTAGCTGATATTTTTGAATGTTTTTGGTGAGTTCATAAATGAATGTGAGAATCTGTGTTTTTGACGTATTAAGCTTGTATTCAGACATTGGACCACATGCTCCCATACAATCCATCAATCTGGGTAAAGATTGTGTGGGCTGTTCTAAGTATACTAAGACATCATCTGCAAAAAGTGTGATCTTTTGTTCACCCCCCATGGTTGAAAATCCTCTAATATGAGGGTCTTGGCAGATCCACTGACTTAAGGGCTCAATAAATATGGCAAATAAGAGAAGGGAGACAGCACATGCCTGTCTGCATCCTCCCTGTAGGCAAACGGAGGTGGTCCGATCCCTGTTCACTTTGATTCTAGCTGTTGGTTTGTTGAATGAAGCTTGAATCACTTTAATGAAGTTCCCATGAAATCTGAATGTAAACAGTGTTTTATATAGAAACAAACTTTATCAAACATGTTTTGGGCATGTAGGCTAATCAAAGCTGATTCAACATTAGTTTCTGTGACATGTCGTATAATACGTAATGTTCTTATGTTATCCTGTGTCGGTCTTTGCTTCATAAATCCAGTCTGGTCAAGATGAATATTGACTAGTAGAAAGTTTTCTAGTGTAGGCTCCTACAGAGTCGGGTGTACTGTGCACGTACTGTGCACGTACTGTGCACGTACTGTGCACGTGCTGTGAGTGGCGCAGACTCCACGTGCACTGTCCACAGATGTTTAAGGTTTCATAGTCAAGCAAACCAACTTCACATTTAAAACAGGTCGATGTGAAGACTTCCTGCCAACAGTCTGTTATGTGACACCAAGTACAGGGAGTCCACGCAGTCGTAAAAACTGAGCTTTGCGTGTCCGGCGGATGTCTGCTTTGGGTCCGCCTCCAGTACACATGGACGTCCACAGAGTCAAGTCCACCTGACTCTGTGGGGACCTTGTCTTTGTTAGTATAGATGTAAATATTCGGTAGTCTACATTCAGAACACTTATAGGTCTTAAATTTTCACATTCTTGTCTATTTTTCCTCTCCTTGGGAATAAGAGGTAACTGCTTCTCTCCATGATGAGGGAATTTCACATTTTTTATGAACCCAGTTCTACATTTATATCAATCTGGGCACTAATTTATTCCTCAGATTTTTTTTCACCATTCAGTGATAGAACGGTCCAACAGTTCATAGTCTGGTCACAGCCTGGGTCATGTCCTCAACAGTCACCTCAGCTCCAGGAATGTTATTTGGGTGTCTGTGACTTTTGGCAAATTGAGTGACTGTAAAACATGTGTCTATTTCTGAGTCATTGTTGAGAATTGTTGTTGTAAAGTTTTTGCTCAAAAGATACCAAACATAATCTTTTCCTGCTGGTATTCAATGATCTTAGTCTCAGGATTCCTTATTTTGTACACAGTACTATCAGCTGGTTTTTTCTTTCACCTATAAGCCAATAGTTTGGATGTCTGACCACTGGTCTCCAGTTTCTCTATTTCAGATAGACGAGCTTTTTCTGTATTTCTTCAGTTTATATTTCATCAGTCTCATTTTCAACTATCTTTATTTCTTGCTCAGTTTTAGAGTCTATATTAACTTTATGCTTTCTTTGTGTTCTTTGTGTTTTTTTAAACTGAATTCTAATTAACCTGGAATGCTTAATGTTGTTCTGCTGGTATGATGGTTTTTCCAGTTAAGGCATCAATTTCAGTGGTTTTTTGATGGTTTATTACATAATGCACCAAATTATCACTTTTTTTCCCCAAGTGTTACACTCGCATTGTGATGGCGTTAGTACAAACACTGAATCCAAATGCAGGAACTCGGACACAAAAATAAGGTTCAAAAGGTTTATTATTCACACACAGGTGTAAGACTAATAATAATGACAGAATCTTGAGGATAAAGGTGGGAGATATCCTCCTCTGATTCGTCCTCCGGTTCGAGGGCGGCAGCCCGTCTCCCCGAGCGGCGTTTGGGGTATTTTTCCCGACTGGGGAAAAGCAAAGGGAGGTCAGGGACGGAAACAGGTCATACACAGGCAGGCTATCACTCAGGCAACAGGACATAAGGGCTAGACAAATACTCACGTACCAGAAAGTCAGGGCAAGAAGATCGAAACCAGGTATCAGATGAGGCAGACAAAACTGACAGGGAGCAGGCAGTAGGCAAAAAACCGAGGAATCCAAAACGGGTCACAACAGGCAGAAAAAACGAACAGACGAGGTCAAGACGCTGGTAAGAACTGCAAGAGTTACAAACTGGCGACTGACTGAGGGAAGAGACAGGGTTTAAATACACAAAAGGGAGGGAAGACAACTAGACACAGGTGGAGCAAATCAGGGCGGAGACAGGTAATCAGGTAAGAGGTCAGGGAGAACAGGGAACAGGAAGTAAAGACGACAGACAAGACACATGAGGGGAAACTTAACAAAATAAAACAGGAAGTGACAAACAAAACATAAAAGACAGACAAAACCAGACTAACGTCTGGCTGCGGGTATGACAGTACCCCCCCTCCTAGGGACGGCACCAGACGGACCAGGGACATCAGGATGACTGCGATGGAACTGTCGTATCAGGTCCGGGTCCAGAATACGGGAAGCCGGCACCCAGGAACGTTCCTCAGGTCCATAACCCTCCCAATCCACGAGGTACTGGAACCCTCTCCCCCGCCGACGAGCTGCCATTAGTCGTCGGACCGTGTAAGCTGGATCCCCATCAATCATCCGTGGAGGAGGTGGAGGTTGGGTGGGCAGGACCAGGTGGCTCTCTTTCACCGGTTTGATTTGGCTCACATGAAAAGTGGGATGGATCCTCATAGACCTTGGCAGTTTTAGGCGTACAGAAACAGGATTAATAACTTTCGAGATAGGAAATGGACCTACAAACCTGGGTGCCAACTTGTGACTCTCAATGCGAAGGGGCAGGTGTTTGGCCGACAGCCAAACCCGCTGGTCTGGATGGTAAACGGAAGCGGGGCTTCTATGGGAATCCGCCGAGGTCTTGTAACGGCTAGAAGCCTTTAACAGGGCCTGTCGAGCTCGAGTCCAGGTCCTCTTGCATCTGTGGATCAGAGCCAAGGCCGAAGGCACGCCCACCTCCTTCTCTAGTGAAGGGAACAAGGGCGGCTGATAACCATACACCACGTGAAATGGTGATAAACCCGAAGAAGCACTGGGAAGCGAGTTGTGACCCACACCAGATGACGGCTCCAGGAGGCGGGGTTTTGAGAGGCCAACACACGGAGTCCCACCTCCAGGACCTGATTAAGCCTTTCCGTTTGGCCGTTGGTCTGTGGGTGAAAACCAGAAGACAAACTGACAGAAGCACCAACGAGAGAACAAAAGGCTTTCCAAAAACTAGCAATGAACTGGGGCCCTCTATCGGAGACCACGTCTCGAGGGAAACCATGTATGCGAAAAACATGAAGAAGCAGCGCCTCTGCTGTTTCCTTAGCTGAGGGAAGTTTAGGTAGGGGAATAAAATGCACCATCTTAGAGAACCTATCCACTACAGAAAGAACAACCGTGTTACCGTTGGACAAGGGCAAACCAGTCACGAAGTCCAGAGCAATGTCCGACCAGGGCCTTTTAGGGACAGGCAACGGCCGCAGCTCCCCCATGGGAGCCTTATTGGAGACTTTATTGACGGCACATATAGGACAGGCGGCCACGTATTCGGCGACGTCCTTCTCCATGGCTGTCCACCAAAAACGTTGCTTCAGCACAAACAGAGTCCTCTTCACCCCGGGATGGCACGCCATCTTGGATGCGTGGCCCCACTGGATCACCTGGGGGCGGAGGTGAGGAGGGACAAACAGGCGGTCTGGCGGTACGCCATCCGGAATCTCACAGTCATTAAGGGCCTCCATAACCAACTTCTCAACACCCCACTGAAAAGCCCCCACCATACAGGAACTGGGTAGAATAGTTTCAGGTTCAGAGATAGACGTGTCAGGAGAAAACACTCTGGAGAGAGCGTCCGGCTTCCCATTCTTGGAGCCAGGACGGTAGGAAAGGGTGAAATTGAAGCGAGTGAAAAACAGAGCCCACCTGGCCTGACGGGAGTTGAGGCGTTTAGCTGATCGCAGATATTCAAGGTTCTTATGGTCAGTCCAGATGAGAAACGGCACATCCGTCCCCTCCAGCCAATGCCGCCATTCTTCCAACGCCACCTTGATGGCCAACAACTCACGATTTCCAATGTCATAGTTCCTCTCCGCTGGCGACAGTCTCTTAGACAAGTAGGCGCAGGGGTGGAGCCTACTGTCAGCAGGAGAGCGTTGAGATATGACAGCCCCGACACCCAAATCAGAGGCATCGACTTCCACCACAAACTGCAGAGCTGGGTCAGGGACGGACAGGACAGGAGCGGTGGAGAACGCCCCCTTCAGGCGGTTAAATGCTTTATCAGCCTCGGGACTCCACCTGAATACAGACTTGGAAGAGGTGAGAGAATGCAGGGGGGCAGCCACACTGCTGAACCCCCGGATAAACTTTCTATAGAAGTTAGCGAAGCCAAGAAACCTCTGAACATCCTTCCGGGAAACAGGAGTGGGCCACTCCCTCACCGCACTAACCTTCTCAGGATCCATCTGGACACTTCCCTCTGAAATGATGAAACCCAGAAAGGAAACCGTAGGCTGGTGGAACTCGCATTTTTCTGCCTTGACGAATAGTTGGTTGGCGAGTAATCTTTGAAGCACCTGGCGAACATGTTGAATGTGCGTCTCCTCGTCTGGGGAAAAAATCAGAATGTCGTCCAGATAGACAAACACAAACACATTTAGCATATCCCTGAGCACGTCATTAACAAGGGCCTGGAAGACAGCAGGGGCGTTGGTGAGGCCAAAAGGCATTACCAGGTACTCGTAGTGGCCACTGGGGGTGTTGAACGCCGTCTTCCACTCATCTCCTTCTCTGATTCTGACTAAGTGGTAAGCATTGCGAAGGTCTAGTTTGGAGAAAATCTTGGCCCCATGTAACAGTTCAAAGGCTGAGGACATCAGCGGCAAAGGATATCTGTTACGGATAGTAATGTCATTAAGCCCCCGGTAGTCTATGCATGGCCTTAGCGACTTATCCTTCTTATCTACAAAAAAGAAGCCTGCTCCTGCAGGCGACGAACAGGGCCGAATTAACCCAGCTGCCAGGGACTCATCTATGTACTTTTTCATGGCTAGATTCTCTGGACCAGACAGAGAATATAACCTCCCTTTAGGAGGAGAAGTACCAGGTCGTAAATCAATGGAACAATCATACGAACGATGAGGAGGTAGGGCCGTAGCCTTAGACTTACTGAATACCTCCTTTAGGTCATGATAACATAGGGGAACCTTTTCCAGTGCAGGGAAGTCCTTATCCTCCTCCTGAGGAACACTAACCGGGGCCACGGAGATCTGAGGCATCTTGGGAGGACAAACAGGTAACTTAACAAACTTGCAACAAGATCCACAGTCTTTACCCCAAGAATAAACCTCCCCCGTGCCCCAGTCAATAAAGGGTTCGTGTTTCTGCAACCAAGGATAACCCAGAATTAGTGGCTGAGTGTCAGAGTTATAAATATGAAAACTAATGTTCTCAGTGTGTCCGTCCATGAACTGCACAGCGACCGGCTCGGTACAGTGGGTTATCCTGCAGATCACGTGATCATCCAGGGCTCGAGCTTCTAGCGGACGCTGGATCGGAGTAGAGCTGAGTCCCAACCTTTGTACCAGGTTCTGGTCCATAAGATTAGCGTCGGAACCGGAATCGATCAGGACGGGGTGCTGGAGAGACAGAGAATCAGAGCACAGAAGAACCACAGGAAACGGACGAGTGACAGTGGACAGACAAACAGTTCGGCTCAGTAGCGACCCCTCACCTGTCTTAGCATCCGGTCTTAGAGTACAGGTGCTGACTCTGTGCCCTCCTTGTCCGCAGTATAGACAGAGACCTTCAACCATACGTCGTCGGCGTTCTTCAGCTGAGATGTGAGCCCGGCCCAGTTGCATTGGCTCCTCCTTATTACTGCCGGTCTCAGCAACCGGGAGACGAACCACCTCACGACCTGGTCCCTTACTAGTCGGAGTGCGGACCTCAGGTTCCTCTGACTGCCACACTGATTCTTGATCAGCGACCCGGATAGCCTCGGTGATGACGTCGTCTAGGGAGTGAAGCTGTTGGCGAAGCGCCATCTCCCGACCAACAGAACGATTAAGGCCGGTCAAAAAGGCAGTGATCAGGGCCTGGTTGTTCCACCCTGATTCTACTGCTAGGGAACGAAAGGCGCTCACATACTGCCTGATGGTCTTATCTCCCTGTCTAAGCCTCATGAGCTGATGACCAGCAAATTGGCTCCGGACCGGGTGGTCATATACTCTCTTAAGTTCTGATACAAGGGCCGAAAAAGACTGAACAGCAGGGGATTCTTGCTCAAAAAGAGCAATGAAATAGCTTAAAGGAGGACCCTCCAACAGGCTGACCACATAGGCAATCTTAACAGAGTCTTTAGCAAATCAATTCAATTCAATTCAATTCAACTTTATTTGTATAGCCCAATATCACAACAAGGTTATCTCAAAGGGCTTTACAGAGGCAGTTAGAGTAAACAACAGTCAAATGAACAGCAAGAAAATGAGTCATGTCCAGGGCATCCCCCGTCCTTAGACCCTCCTTCTCGGCAAGGAAAAACTCAAAACCCAGTGGGAAAAGGGAGAAACCTCGGGGAGAACCACAGTGAAGGAGAGATCCACTCCCATGGACGGACAGGCTATAGATGCACCAGGACTGATGGACGTCCATTTGCAGATGTAGTTCTAGTCTGCAAGGATGCAGTAGGGTGGACACATGGGGGGTCCATCCCGCTGGATGAGACAGGCAGGGGCGAGGAGGCCCATCCACAGTGGTGAGGCCGAGGACGTCCATCCAGACAGGTGGGGGAGGGGGTCAGGACACAGGACAGGGCAGGACACAGATGGGTCAGCGCAGATCCTGCCATCATTGGCTCCCAAGTGGTTACAACTGAAAAAGTAGCCACTCCCCCGGAGGGGAGTGGGGAAAGGGGACATCGGGTGAATAGTACTGCACAGACTAAGTTGGCTAAATAAATAAATAAATCAATCAAACGGGCTGGGAATCAAAAATTAACTGGAGCTGGGTGAAAAAATCTCGACAAGTGTCAGGATTACCAGAATATTTAGATGGCGCCGGAATGTTCGGTTCAACCGAGTCACGAACTGGCGGGATAGCGGCCCGATTCTCGCCTGACGCAGCTGCAGCCGCAGCTTGGGTACTGGTGAGTTGGGTGACCTGAGTAGTGAGCTGGTTCATTTTGTCGAGGAGGGTGTGGAGAGCCTGGTCATGTCCACCCAGCCTGTGCCCCTGGGACTGGATAGCCTCCTTGACCTGTGTGAGTTCTGCTGGATTCATTTTGTGGCCAGTTTGTACTGTGAAGGCGTTAGTACAAACACTGAATCCAAATGCAGGAACTCGGACACAAAAATAAGGTTCAAAAGATTTATTATTCCCACACAGGTGAAAGAATAATAATAATGACAGAATCTTGAGGATAAAGGTGGGAGATATCCTCCTCTGATTCGTCCTCCGGTTCGAGGGCGGCAGCCCGTCTCCCCGAGCGGCGTTTGGGGTATTTTCCCCGACTGGGGAAAAGCAGAGGGAGGTCAGGGACGGAAACAGGTCATGCACAGGCAGGCTATCACTCAGGCAACAGGACATAAGGGCTGGACAAATACTCACGTACCAGAAAGTCAGGGCGAGAAGATCGAAACCAGGTATCAGATGAGGCAGACAAAAACCGACAGGGAGCAGGCAGTAGGCAAAAAACCGAGGAATCCAAAAAGGGTCACAACAGGCAGACAAACGAACAGATGAGGTCAAAACGCTGGTAAGAACTACAAGAGTTACAAACTGGCGTCTGACTGAGGGAAGAGACAGGGTTTAAATACACAAAAGGGAGGGAAGACAACTAGACACAGGTGGAGCAAATCAGGGCGGAGACAGGTAATCAGGTAAGATTGGGTCTGCTCAACTGCAGACCCACTGCAGTTCACCTACCAGCCTAACATCGGGGTTGAGGACGCCGTCATCTTCCTCACGCAGAGATCCCTGTGTCACCTGGAGAGGCCTGGAAGCACTGTGAGAATCATGTTCTATGATTTCTCCAGTGCTTTCAACACCATCCAGCCAGCTCTGCTGAAGGACAAACTGGACCATGCAGGAGTGAGCCAACAACTGACACCATGGCTCGTAGATTTCTTAACCAACAGGCCACAGTTTGTGAGGACAAAAGGCTGTGAGTCTGACACTGTGGTCTGCAGCACGGGGGCTCCACAGGGGACTGTCCTGGCCCCTCTCCTGTTCACCATCTATGCAGCAGACTTCACACACCACACAACAAACTGCCACCTGCAAAAGTTCTCAGACGACTCAGCCATTGTCGGTCTCATCAACAATGGAGACGAAAATGAGTACAGAGAACTGAACCAGAACTTTGTGGCCTGGTACCAGCGGAACTGCCTCCAGATTAATGCTGGAAAACAAAGGCGCTGGTGGTGGACTTTCGCCGGCAAAAGGCCACCCCTCCCTCCCCAGTGAACATCCAGGGTACAGACATTGAGACAGTGGACTCTTACAAGTACCTGGGTGTTCACCTGAACCAGAACCTGGACTGGGCTGCCAACACCCAGGCTCTTTTCAAGAAGGGCCAAAGCAGACTCCACCTACTGCGGAGACTGAGGTCCTTCAGAGTGCAGGAAGCTCTCCTGAGGACCTTTTACAACTCTGTAGTAGCATCTGCCATCTTCTACAGTGTGGTCTGCTGGAGCAGCAGCATCACGGCAGCAGAGAGGAAGAGACTGAACAAACTGGTGAAGAAAGCCGGTTCGGTTCTAGGCTGCAGTCTCCATCCAGTGGAGGTGGTGGGGGACAGAAGAATGACAGCGAAGCTGTCGTCAGTCATGGACAATGTGTCCCACCCCCTACATGAGACTGGAAGAGCCTGGGAAGCTCCATCAGTGAGCAGCTTCTTCACCCACGCTGTACGAAGGACAGATACCGCAGGTCCTTCCTTCTGCTGTCAGACTGAACAGTCAGTCCTGCTCCCAGAAGATCACCACATATGTGGAGGAAGAACAACCTTCACTGCATTCCATCTATGCTGTATATACTCAAATCTGTATTTATATATATATATATATATACATATATATTTATATTCTAACCATTGCACTACATCATACCAAACCATATTTGCACTATCCTTTTTAAACACTTTTTTATTCAAATTTATATGACTGCTCTTACGTGTATGTGCATGTTGTGTGTATGTTTCTATGCTGCTGTTAACACTGTGAATTTCCCCATTGTGGGATCAATAAAGGAATATCTTATCTTATCTTATCTTATCTTATCTTATCTTATCTTATCTTAAGAGGTCAGGGAGAACAGGGAACAGGAAGTAAAGACGACAGACAAGACACATGAGGGGAAACTTAACAAAATAAAACAGGAAATGACAAACAAAACATAAAAGACAGATAAAACCAGACTAATGTCTGGCTGCGGGTATGACACGCATTTTGTAATAACTGATGCAATATGTGATAAGTTATTACAAAATGTGGCAAAGTTTATTACCTCTGCCAGGAGGTATTGTGGTCACTTCGCTTTGTGTGTTTGTTTGTTTGTTTGTTTGTTTGTTTGTTTGTTTGTGTGTTTGTTTGTTTGTTTGTTAGCAAGATAACTCAAAAAGTTATGAACGGATTTCCATGAAATTTTCAGGAAATGTTGATACTGGCACAAGGAAGAAATGATTACATTTTGGTGGTTATCAGGTGGGTGGGGGGGCTCAATCTGTCTTGGCGGAGGTCTGCGCTCTCCGAGTGCTTTTCTTGTTCTAAAATGCGTTCAAAAATTTTATTACAAAATGGGGCATTTAATTACAAAGTGTGGTGTTGTTACACAATGAGGTGAAAAAGTATTACATTATTACATACTGCATCATTATTACACAATGCGACGCTACATGCGTCACTAACACGCAGCCGCCATGTCAGCTGACAGGATCAGAAGCCTCATCTTACTGTTTGTTCTGCTTTCTTAGAATAACGGTCTGCCTGACATTCGGCTGAAAATCACCCCCCCACAATGAGATAATCTGGGTAAATTCTACATTTCCTGAATCCTCAGAGTCCTGCCAGTATTACAGTGTTTGTATTTTGAATCTCTGATGTTTCCTGATGCCACAGGACGAAAAGAAAAGAGATGATTTAGGTGAAAATGGTAGGAAAAATTGTGTGACTAAAAGTTTGAAGAGCTCCAGTGTCTACTGTCCTGGTCGAAAGTATTCACAAAAGAGCTGGAATGAACGCCCAGAGTGTCCCCTTTAAAACGATACCAAACATGTTCATATAAAACACTCAAACATGTCCTTAATCAGGACCAATACCAACATAGGCACCAGTACTTTTTCAGTGGGGGGGGGCTTTAACAGCTGAAAACATCATTTAGCTGCGACTGCAGAAGGTGATCAGAACAACATGGGGACCACACACATGGACCTGTTACCTATGAGACACCTGGACTGGACCCACATCTGATCTGGTCCACGGACTAAGAGGAAACAGCTGGACAGGTCAGCATGGGCACACTGGGACAGGTTTACTGCAGTGCATTGTGGGTACTGGTCATGTTGCTTTTTTCTGTGCAGGGTTCAGCAGGTTGTGGTGTTGGTGTGAATCTGGAGTACGTGTGTGTGTGTGTGTGTGTGTGTGTGTGTGTGTGTTGACTCTCAGTGTGAGTCAGAGCCACAGTTGAACCAGACCTGAACAGTTCATCTGACGTCACTTTACTTCATTTAATGTAAATGACGTCCCAGCTGTCAGATTTACTCCTAAATATTCGTGTGAACATGTTTCTTTGAGTTCTTTAAGTCGAGCATAGGTACATTTGTTAAAGTGCAGTCATTCCTAAGATAAAAGAATGTTTAGATCAAATTATTTACTTTGATTAAATTCAAATTAATGCACTGATCAGTGTATACGATTATTGCTCAATTATATATCACTGAAATGTAAAATTAAATCCATTTTTTATAAAGACTAGTGCTGGGACTGTTGGTTCTGTGAAGGGAGTCGTTCACTCAGGAGTCGTTCACTGAAAAGAGTCGTTCACTGAAAAGAGTCGTTCACAGACTGGCTCTGTTCTGTTTTTTTCATTCTTTTCAAACACCAGTGTTTGAAAACTAAACAGGCCACATGTGATGACTGACATTCCATTTTAAAGGTGTTTGGTTAATATTATCTCACCATAAAACAGAATGGTTAGTTCAAATGTGTGGGTTAAAGCCATGACAGTAGACAGATGATGGAACTGGAGCAGAACCATCCCAGTCCGTTCTGTGGACTAGTCTGTCGAAGTAAAATGAAGAAGAAAAGAAAACAGTTTCTGATGAAAGAACATTTGATTCTCCTCAAAACCAGAACAATAAATGTGTGGAAACAGACGGAAAAGCTGCACAAACAACACAGATGAATGACTGTAATTATTGAAACAGCTGAACTGGAGGACGCTGTCAGAACTAGAACAGTCTGGAGGTGAACTGACCGTCACACACTCCCTCCTTAAAAAAAAAATGAACGGCTCTTTACAAAGAGTCGGTTCCCATCGTTCATTTCAAAGAGCCGTTCAAAAGATTCGATTTGTTCGTGAACGTCACATGACTAATAAATACTAATTACATATTTAGAAGTTTATCTTTTTCGTATCAACTCAGTGTTTGTGTTTAGTTTTGAATGAATCCCATGTTGTTTCACATTCAGACCTCCTCATATGAGTGGATGACCATTAGAGGCTTCATGTCGTTCACGTTTACTCAACACCAGAGTCACATGTGACTCAGAACACTTGTCCTGTGTTGTCTCAGTTTTACTGAGTAGATAGGGGCTGTCTGTTTTTATGTTCAGTTCCACACAGTCTAATTCAATGGTAATTAAGGCTGAAAAGGTCGTTAAGGAAGAACCTGTGCAGCAGTCATTAGATGGAGCTGGCATCGCTGTCACTGGTGAACCATAACCAGCTGAATGAGCAGATGAAACCCTGAAAGCACACGGCTTCAGCCCTGGAGTCAGGACCTCATGTGGGGTCGCCTGGAATTTCTAGTAATAGATAAAAAATGAAAACTTACCAATAAAAATGTACATTATCCAGTCTACATGTTAATTAAACTTAATGTTTATTTGCTACATATTATAGTAAACTGTTACATGATGAAAAACAAATGAATTTTATGAAATAAATGTCTGTGTTTTGAATGTGTGATGTTAAAAGTACCTGGGGTTAGCCTTAGACCCAACATTAACACTTAAACTACACATAACACCACAGAAGAAGACGGTGCATTTGAACAGAGACCCTCTGGAACCACCTGACCCCCCAGACCCTCACACGCCTGTCCTGTCCATGACTGTCACTCATACTGAATCCTGGTGAACTTCTGCTGGAACCACACTCACACCCATAGGATCCCCTTTAACCCTTTCATGCACAGTGGTCAGTCCAGTGGTCAGTCCAGTGGTCAGTTCTTCTGCAGCTGTTCTCTTGTATATTCATGGGTTTGTTGTTTCAGTTCCAGATCAGCCAACACAGTGGACACTAATGCACCATCCCATAATAATCCCTGTCCACTCAGACCAGAACTGGAACTGCTGTTCTAGATAAACCTGGTCTGCACCAACAGGTTTTAAATCAGCTGCGAATTGTTATTCGACTATAATTAACAGTTTTCTTAATCAAAAAGTTGTTTTTTTGTTTTTTTTTTTGCATCTTATCTCCATGAAGTCAGCACTAGTATTAGAGTGAGTTCAAAAGAGAGAAAACAGCAGATGATCTGTGGGTTTGGGTCCACAGGTGTTCTTCTTCCAACTCCTTTTCCAGAGTAGACGAATGATTCTGGAATTTTTAATTTGCATGTATTCTGTAAATGCTCTAAATAAACAAAAACTAATGAATGAACAAATGAATGAATGAATGAATGAATGAACAAACAAATGAATGAATGAACGAACAAACAAACAAATGAATGAATGAATGAATGAGCAGCTTCCACACAGTCTGTGTCTTTCTGATGATGGGTTTTAATTACATGTTTCTTTGCTTCAGAAATTAAACCCGTGGTGTCCGGCTGAGTGGACGTGTTTGTAACTCCATGACAAACAGGTTCATAAAAAAAAAAAAATAATAATAATAATAAAAAATTTCAATTGTATTGGTTTTTTTTATGCCTAAAGAGGAATAAAAACACTCAGGAAAAAAAACTCTTGACAAAGGTTCTTGTTGTTGGTGAATGAAAGGGTTAAAAAAGCCACACAAATATTTGATAAAACCGTTTCATTTCCACCACTGCATTGTTTTAGATAAATATAAGGTTCTTAATTTTAATAATTTTGTGAATGTTAAAAATGCTTACCTGATATTTAAGGTCTTGCATGGACTGGCCCCTCCTCCCTGGACAGATTTTATCCAATCCCGCTCTGTCAGTGGGAGGGGCCACACAGGTGCACTGCTATTGGACAGACTCCGCTGTCAGTCAGTGGGACTGACTACTGGACCAGTTTACCAGTAAACAGAGCAGACTCCCAGTCCTCTGCCTCCTTCAGATCACAGCTGAAACAGTGAGTGAAGGAAAACCAGACTGGGAGCGACAGCAGAGCGTCCCCACTGTGTTCGGTTTGGTTTTAGGAGGTTTTATGTTTCTGTCATCTGTCCGCTGTCCTGGGACCACAGACGGACATGAGCACTGCTGCTGCAGTCGGACAGGTTCAGGAACCGGCACTGGCCCTAGTAAACAAACAAACAAACAAACAAACAAACAAACAAATGTGTTCAGGAACAGAAAAGGGTTGGGACCACTGGACTGAATAGAACAGAACTAACCCTACACAAATAAAGCAGCTCCTGGTGTTAGACAGCTGTCAGACTCCCTTTCCTGTTCAGGTGGGACTCATGCTCAGGTGGGCTTTGCTGACATCCGTTCGTTCACTGGTTTCAACCTGTTTTTTTTTTTTCTTCCTGACTCCATTTGAACATCACACATTTCAGGCGAACCCACACATTCAGAACAGAGACTTTTTATTTTGGCTAAAATTCATTTGTTTTTGATCGTCTAATAGTTTGTTATAACATGTTTCAAATAAAGGTTCATTTTATACAACAGTTAGTTTATATAATCGACATGTTTTATTTGTAAGTTTTAATTTTTTTTATCAATTACCAGAACTTCCAGGCGACCCCACATAGAAACACTGCATGAACTGCATCCAGTCCCCTTTGTCAGCTGTGGTCCGGTCCGGTCCGGTCCGGGTCAAACTGATCCAGTCTTGTAGCACAAACATGTGAGACCAGTGTTGACGGGGTTAAACTGACCTGAGGAGGACAGAGGGTCCGATCCAGAGGTTCAGCTCCAGAGCCCCCAGCAGAACAGCCAGCCTTTTACACTGGAGGAACTGGTTTTTTTATCAGTTATTAGAACTTCCAGGCGACCCCACTGGGGCACCGACCCCACTGGGGCACCGACCCCACTGGGGCACCGACCCCACTGGGGCACCGACCCCACTGGGGCACCGACCCCACTGGGGTACCGACCCCACTGGGGCACCGACCCCACTGGGGGCACCGACCCCACTGGGGCACCGACCCCACTGGGGCACCGACCCCACTGGGGCACCGACCCCACTGGGGTACCGACCCCACTGGGGCACCGACCCCACTGGGGGCACCGACCCCACTGGGGCACCGACCCCACTGGGGGCACCGACCCCACTGGGGCACCGACCCCACTGGGGCACCGACCCCAGGGTAGAAACAGGGCGTTAGAACAAAAGCTGTGACTGACCTGAGGACAGTACGGACCCTGTGAGGACGGTCCACCTGGGCCTGGTCTGGATCTGGATGAAGAGTGAGCCTGTGACCTGACACCTGAACCACTTCCATCTGAAGTCCACCACACCTGTGTATGGAGGTCAGTCTGGGCCATCAGGTCCTGAATTACAAAAGACATCGAATTTGTAGTTCTGAGTGTTTTTGCACCAAAATTAAGTATGTTGATTGTGTGTGAATTCAACTGTGTTTATAAATTTATGAAAAAAAAAAAAATCAGATGTAAAAAATTTGGATACTTAATTTCAGTGCAAAAAAAACCAGTGTTATAAATCCAATGGCTTTTATAATTCACATTCTGACGACACAGATTTCCTTCCATTCAAAGCTGCTGTTAAAGCCCTGTATTTAAAAACAAAGATCCTTTACAGTGGTTTCATGTTGAGCCTTCTGCAGACACAGGTGGGAGGTCTCACTCTGATCAGAAAACTGAGACCAAAACCATCAAACACAAGTTCATATGTACCTCAGCATCTGCGTCGTCCCATTGGTTTAGAGCAGACCAACCTGTCAATGAGTCACCACACAGGCCACGCCCCCATTACCACACAGGCCACGCCCCCATTACCTGAACTCCAGCTGTCATTTCCTGCTCGATGCAGATTCAGTGACATCATCAGTTTTCATGGAGGTCACATGACGTCTCCAGTGTGTGAGGATGGAGGAGCAGGAGGAGGAGGAGAGCGGGGGTGGGGGGTGGGGGTGGGGGGGAGGAGAGCAGGAGGGGGGGGAGGAGGAGCAGGAGGAGGAGGGTTGAGGAGGAGGGGGGGGGAGCAGGAGGAGGAGGAGAGCGGGGGGGGGGGGGGGGGGAGGAGGAGGAGCAGGAGGAGGGTTGAGGAGGAGGGGGGGAGTGGGAGGAGCAGGAGGAGGGGAGGAGGGGGGGGGGGGAGGAGCAGGAGGAGGGGCAGGAGGAGGGTTGAGGAGGAGGGGGGTGGAAGGAGGAGCAGGAGGAGGGTTGAGGAGGAGGGGGGGGGGGGAGCAGGAGTAGGAGCAGGAGGGGGGGGGGGAGCAGGAGGAGGAGGGTTGAGGAGGAGGGGGGGGGAGCAGGAGGAGGAGGAGCAGGAGGAGGAGGGTTGAGGAGGAGGGGGGGGGGGGGGAGGAGCAGGAGGAGGGGCAGGAGGAGGAGGAGGGTTGAGGAGGAGGGGGGTGGAAGGAGGAGCAGGAGGAGGGGCAGGAGGAGGAGGGTTGAGGAGGGGGGGGGGGCAGGAGTAGGAGCAGGAGGGGGGGGGAGCAGGAGGAGGAGGAGCAGGAGGTCCAGATGGTCCTGCAGGAGGAGGAGGTCCAGCAGCTCAAGGACCAGACTGGACTAGATCAGACTAGACCAGACCGGACCAGACCGGACCGGACCAGACCGGACCATTGTAAACGTTGGTAAAAACAGTACCAGCCGGCCCCTCAGAGCGGTTTCATGAATGCGAACAGTCCCAGTGCAGTTACAAATCTGTTTTATTGAGAAAGCGACACAAGCTCGTCTTAAAAAAAGTGAATAAAAGAAAAACACGTCCAACAATTCACCAAAAAAAGAAAGAAAACAAAAAAAAAACAGAGAAAATAACTGTCATGACTGCAGGGGTCTGGGGGGGGGGGTAGTTGGTGGGACGTCGGGTCAGTCCGGCCTTTGTTTAGAACCTTCCCGAACGTTCTCGGTCCCTCGACCGCCGCCGCTCGCGGTCCCGTCGTCGATCCCTGGAGCGGGGAACGGCGCTCCCTGGAACGTGAGCGAGAGCGGTGCCTGATGAGAAAAAAAAAAAAAAAAAGCGTCATTACGAACTTTAAACAGAAGGAGGAGCTTCGTCAGTGAAAAGACGAGAAAAGTGAAGCTACGACAAAATTTAAACGGATCCGTTCAACAGTTCATCCACGACTTTAACCGACAAAAAAATACAAAAAAACTGTGGAAGGAGACACGACAGCCTGGGTTCAGAGGCCCCGCCCACACCACCACAGCCTGGGTTCAGAGGCCCCGCCCACACCACCACAGCCTGGGTTCAGAGGCCCCGCCCACACGGGGCTGTGAAGTGTCGTATGGTGCCGCTAGCTAAAATTGCTAGAGCAAAATAAATCGATTTTGCATCAATCTGATGTTGACAAAACTGAAAATGAAGGGAATTTTATCCATAATTTTTGTTTTAGTTAGTTTTGTAAACACCGAGGTTATTATCGTTAACGAAAACTAACAAATGATGAAAACTACAATTGACAAAACATTTTCGTTAACTGAAATAAATAAAAACTAGAATTAAAAGAAAAAAAAGATAACTAACTGAAACTATTGTGTGTTTATAAAACTAATACAAAAAAATTATGGATAAAATTCCCTTCGTTTCCGTCTTTGTCAATGTCAGATTGATACGAAATAAGAGAAAAGATACAACTAAACTAAAATTAATACTAAAACTAAACTAAAACTAAGCATTTAGAAAATAATGAAAACTAATAAAAACTATCAAACCTGCTCTAAAAATGAATTATAACAAACTGAATTAGAGAAAAAAAGTCCAAACTAAATCAAAGTAAACTAAAATGAAAAATGTAAAACTATTGGAACCTTGGTGCTAAGGCATCGGGGTTTGGGTCCGCTCTTTCGCAGGCGCTGCGTACGAATCCATATTTTCAATTATTGCCGTGGACTGTTTTCTGTGTTTGTCTTCATCCGGTACATTTTGTTTTATTGAACTGAACATGTGGACTGGCTTCAACTGCAGACTGAACAGCTGTAGGTTCAGCTGACCGTCCAACATGGAGGCAGACGCTGTTTACGTCCCACAATGCACTGCACAGTGACGTCTGTTTACCAGGATCTACTGAAAATATACATGTTTATGGAAGCAGATCTGTGTCATCAGATTCTGAATTGTAAAAGCCATTGAATTTATAGCACTGATTTTTTTTTTTTTTTCTTGCACTGAAATTAAGTATCTGAATTTTATGAATTTTAAATTTATGAACATAGTTGAATTCAGGGACAAACAATTCAGATATTTCATTTCAGTGCAAAAAAAATAAATTCAGATACTTAATTTCAGTGCAAAAAAATTCAGTGGTACAAATTCAGTCTTGTAATTTTAAATGTGATGGCACAGATTTACTTCCATACCTGTTCAATAAACAGTCCACCACCTCCATGTGTGTGTTGAACACCCACCCACCCACACATGTTCAGGTTCTACAGTTGGACCTGGAGAACAGACACTGAAATAAACCACACAAGTGCATGTGACGTGTTCACACCTTTTCCTGCGTCGGCCGTACAACTCCCGTCGAAGTTCCCGTGAAATGGGTTTGAGGTGCATGAAGTTACAGAAGCCTCCTCTGGTGCACTCCCTGAGGAGAGAGAGAGCAGGGTTAAAGGGTTTAAGGGTTAAAGGGGGACGTTTGGGTCTGTAAGGGTTAAAGGTGGACGTTTGGGTCTGTAAGGGTTAAAGGGGGACGTTTGGGTCTGTAAGGGTTAAAGGGGGACGTTTGGGTCTGTAAGGGTTAAAGGGGGACGTTTGGGTCTGTAAGGGTTAAAGGGGGACGTTTGGGTCTGTAAGGGTTAAAGGGGGACGTTTGGGTCTGTAAGGGTTAAAGGGGGACGTTTGGGTCTGTAAGGGTTAAAGGGGGACGTTTGGGTCTGTAAGGGTTAAAGGGGGACGTTTGGGTCTGTAAGGGTTAAAGGGGGACGTTTGGGTCTGTAAGGGTTAAAGGGGGACGTTTGGGTCTGTAAGGGTTAAAGGGGGACGTTTGGGTCTGTAAGGGTTAAAGGGGGACGTTTGGGTCTGTAAGGGTTAAAGGGGGACGTTTGGGTCTGTAAGGGTTAAAGGGGGACGTTTGGGTCTGTAAGGGTTAAAGGTGGACGTTTGGGTCTGTAAGGGTTAAAGGGGGACATTTGGGTCTGTAAGGGTTAAAGGGGGACATTTGGGTCTTTAATCTGACAGAAATGCCGTTATGTGTTTTGCATCATTGGTGGTTTTCTTTCCAGTCTTTTGTGGTCTTTTTTGAGGTCTTTTGCAGTCTTTTCCGGTCTTTTCTCATCTTTTTTGCGTTTTTTCCTGGTCTTTTGCAGTCTTTTTTGTGGTCTTTGCGGTCTTCTTTGGTCTTTTGCGATCTTTTTAGTGGTCTTTTGCAGTCTTTGGTCTTTTGCGGTCTTTGGTCTTTTGCGGTCTTTTTGTGGTCTTTTGCGGTCTTTTTGTGGTCTTTTGCAGTCTTTGGTCTTTTGCGGTCTTTGGTCTTTTGCGGTCTTTTTGTGGTCTTTTGCGGTCTTTTTGTGGTCTTTTGCAGTCTTTGGTCTTTTGCGGTCTTTGGTCTTTTGCGGTCTTTGGTCTTTTGCGGTCTTTTTGTGGTCTTTTGCGGTCTTTTTGTGGTCTTTTGCAGTCTTTGGTCTTTTGCGGTCTTTGGTCTTTTGCGGTCTTTTTGTGGTCTTTTGCGGTCTTTTTGTGGTCTTTTGCAGTCTTTGGTCTTTTGCGGTCTTTGGTCTTTTGCGGTCTTTTTTGTGGTCTTTTGCGGTCTTTTTTGTGGTCTTTTCTGGTCTTTTGTGTTTTTTTCCGGTCTTCTGTGATCTTTTTTGTGGTCTTTTGCAGTCTTTTCTGGTCTTTTGCGTTTTTTTCTGGTCTTTTGCGGTCCTACTCACCCCATCTCGTACTGGCGGCAGCACGCTTCCCTGAAGTCGGTGACTGGCGACAGCTCTGCGTGGATGGGTTGGGCGTTGAACCAGCGGTTGTTCAGGTCCATCACCGCTTTCTCTGCGTCTTCCTCACGACGAAACTACAGACGAGCAGAAAAGAGAAGACGATCTGAAGACGGAAAGACGCGATTCCACCCAAAGGACCGTTTCAACCCCACACCTCTGTTTTCTACGTACTCACAGGTTTGGACAGAGGACATGGAAGACTTTAAGGGTTAAAACTCACTTTAATAAACGTTTCACAGCCTGTTTCGCAGCCACACTGACAAAACTCGGTGACTCCTTGACTTTAGGAAAACGCATTAATTTCGTCCAACTCCTTGGTTTGTGACGTTCAGAGTCAGTTCTCACCAGGGCTGAAAATTTCGCTTTAACTGGTTCCTGATTTCTTTTTCGTGGCGTGTCTTGTCCAGTATCGTAACAGCAGAATGGTGGTCTGGCTGCACTGTTGCGCTGAACTAATCCGCTTTGCCAAAGGGAACTTCAGCAAGTATATAACCGGTTCCTAATTTCCATCTAAATCGTGGGTTTGGAACTGAGTTGACTGACGTTCTTAACGGACACATGTAAACTCAACAGGTTTACGCCCACAGAACTGAAGACCTACCAGACCATATGAAACACCTTCAAAGACTTTTTTAAGGCGCTCAGAGCAGATTTGTAAATTCCAGACTTTTCAGACCCCGAGGGAACCCTGTGTTTCACAGTATCTGACTTTGGACACACTCATAATCACATGGACTCCAACGTTTAGACCGTATCATCACCAACCTTAACATAGACATTGCCGACAAGATGGTCACCTAAGTTATCGC
The DNA here is from genome assembly GCF_902148855.1 of Sphaeramia orbicularis. Lineage (NCBI taxonomy): Eukaryota > Metazoa > Chordata > Actinopteri > Kurtiformes > Apogonidae > Sphaeramia > Sphaeramia orbicularis. Next base: position 70,315 of record NW_021941630.1, read on the forward strand.
ATACGTTCATCTCCTCCACCTCTCCGTACTTCTCCTCCATTTCTGTGAAGACTTCCTGTGAAGAAAAGAAGAAGAGCATGAGCCAATCAGAGCGGTTCCTGACACTGAGGTTCTGTATGTTCTAACTCTGTGTCTGTGTTGGTTCTGTATGTTCTAACTCTGTGTTTGTGTTGGTTCTGTATGTTCTAACCCTGTGTTTGTGTTGGTTCTGTATGTTCTAACTCTGTCTGTGTTGGTTCTGTATGTTCTAACCCTGTGTTTGTGTTGGTTCTGTATGTTCTAACTCTGTTTGTGTTGGTTCTGTATGTTCTAACTCTGTGTCTGTGTTGGTTCTGTATGTTCTAACTCTGTGTTTGTGTTGGTTCTGTATGTTCTAACTCTGTGTCTGTGTTGGTTCTGTATGTTCTATATGTTCTAACTCTGTGTTTGTGTTGGTTCTGTACGTTCTAACTCTGTGCCTGTGTTGGTTCTGTATGTTCTAACTCTGTGTTTGTGTTGGTTCTGTATGTTCTAACTGTGTTTGTGTTGGTTCTGTATGTTCTAACTCTGTGTTTGTGTTGGTTCTGTATGTTCTAACTCTGTTTGTGTTGGTTCTGTATGTTCTAACTCTGTGTTTGTGTTGGTTCTGTATGTTCTAACTCTGTCTGTGTTGGTTCTGTATGTTCTAACCCTGTGTTTGTGTTGGTTCTGTATGTTCTAACTCTGTTTGTGTTGGTTCTGTATGTTCTAACTCTGTGTCTGTGTTGGTTCTGTATGTTCTAACTCTGTGTTTGTGTTGGTTCTGTATGTTCTAACTCTGTGTCTGTGTTGGTTCTGTATGTTCTAACTCTGTGTTTGTGTTGGTTCTGTATGTTCTATATGTTCTAACTCTGTGTTTGTGTTGGTTCTGTACGTTCTAACTCTGTGTCTGTGTTGGTTCTGTATGTTCTAACTCTGTGTTTGTGTTGGTTCTGTATGTTCTAACTGTGTTTGTGTTGGTTCTGTATGTTCTAACTCTGTGTTTGTGTTGGTTCTGTATGTTCTAACTCTGTTTGTGTTGGTTCTGTATGTTCTAACTCTGTGTTTGTGTTGGTTCTGTATGTTCTAATTCTGTTTGTGTTGGTTCTGTATGTTCTAACTCTGTGTTTGTGTTGGTTCTGTACGTTCTAACTCTGTGTCTGTGTTGGTTCTGTATGTTCTAACTCTGTGTTTGTGTTGGTTCTGTATGTTCTAACTGTGTTTGTGTTGGTTCTGTATGTTCTAACTCTGTGTTTGTGTTGGTTCTGTATGTTCTAACTCTGTTTGTGTTGGTTCTGTATGTTCTAACTCTGTGTCTGTGTTGGTTCTGTATGTTCTAACCCTGTGTTTGTGTTGGTTCTGTATGTTCTAACTCTGTCTGTGTTGGTTCTGTATGTTCTAACCCTGTGTTTGTGTTGGTTCTGTATGTTCTAACTCTGTTTGTGTTGGTTCTGTATGTTCTAACTCTGTGTCTGTGTTGGTTCTGTATGTTCTAACTCTGTGTTTGTGTTGGTTCTGTATGTTCTAACTCTGTGTCTGTGTTGGTTCTGTATGTTCTAACTCTGTGTTTGTGTTGGTTCTGTATGTTCTATATGTTCTAACTCTGTGTTTGTGTTGGTTCTGTACGTTCTAACTCTGTGTCTGTGTTGGTTCTGTATGTTCTAACTCTGTGTTTGTGTTGGTTCTGTATGTTCTAACTGTGTTTGTGTTGGTTCTGTATGTTCTAACTCTGTGTTTGTGTTGGTTCTGTATGTTCTAACTCTGTTTGTGTTGGTTCTGTATGTTCTAACTCTGTGTTTGTGTTGGTTCTGTATGTTCTAATTCTGTTTGTGTTGGTTCTGTATGTTCTAACTCTGTGTCTGTGTTGGTTCTGTATGTTCTAACTCTGTGTTTGTGTTGGTTCTGTATGTTCTAACTCTGTCTGTGTTGGTTCTGTATGTTCTAACTCTGTGTCTGTGTTGGTTCTGTATGTTCTAACTCTGTGTTTGTGTTGGTTCTGTATGTTCTAACTCTGTCTGTGTTGGTTCTGTATGTTCTAACTCTGTGTCTGTGTTGGTTCTGTATGTTCTAACTCTGTGTTTGTGTTGGTTCTGTATGTTCTATATGTTCTAACTCTGTGTTTGTGTTGGTTCTGTACGTTCTAACTCTGTGTCTGTGTTGGTTCTGTATGTTCTAACTCTGTGTTTGTGTTGGTTCTGTATGTTCTAACTGTGTTTGTGTTGGTTCTGTATGTTCTAACTCTGTGTTTGTGTTGGTTCTGTATGTTCTAACTCTGTTTGTGTTGGTTCTGTATGTTCTAACTCTGTGTTTGTGTTGGTTCTGTATGTTCTAATTCTGTTTGTGTTGGTTCTGTATGTTCTAACTCTGTGTCTGTGTTGGTTCTGTATGTTCTAACTCTGTGTTTGTGTTGGTTCTGTATGTTCTAACCCTGTGTTTGTGTTGGTTCTGTATGTTCTAACTCTGTTTGTGTTGGTTCTGTATGTTCTAACTCTGTGTCTGTGTTGGTTCTGTATGTTCTAACTCTGTGTCTGTGTTGGTTCTGTATGTTCTAACTCTGTGTTTGTGTTGGTTCTGTATGTTCTAACTCTGTGTTTGTGTTGGTTCTGTATGTTCTAACTCTGTGTCTGTGTTGGTCCTATATGTTCTAACCCTGTGTCTGTGTTGGTTCTGTATGTTCTAACTCTGTGTCTGTGTTGGTTCTGTATGTTCTAACCCTGTGTCTGTGTTGGTTCTGTATGTTCTAACTCTGTGTTTGTGTTGGTTCTGTATGTTCTAACTCTGCTTGTGTTGGTTCTGTATATTCTAACCCTGTGTTTGTGTCGGTTCTATATGTTCTCTGTGTTTGTGTTGGTTCTGTATGTTCTAACCCTGTTTGTGTTGGTTCTGAATGTTCTAACTCTGTGTTTGTATTGGTTCTGTATGTTCTAACTCTGTGTCTGTGTTGGTTCTGTATGTTCTAACTCTGTTTGTGTTGGTTCTGTATGTTCTAACTCTGTGTCTGTGTTGGTTCTGTATGTTCTAACTCTGTTTGTGTTAATTCTGTATGTTCTAACTCTGTGTTTGTGTTGGTTCTGTATGTTCTAACTCTGTGTCTGTGTTGGTTCTGTATGTTCTAACTCTGTTTGTGTTGGTTCTGTATGTTCTGACTCTGTGTCTGTGTTGGTTCTGTATGTTCTAACTCTGTGTCTGTGTCGGTTCTGTATGTTCTAACCCTGTGTTTGTGTCAGTTCTATATGTTCTCTGTGTGTTGGTTCTATATGTTCTCTGTTTGTGTTGGTTCTGTATGTTCTAACTCTGCTTGTGTTGGTTCTGTATGTTCTAACTCTGTCTGTGTTGGTTCTGTATGTTCTAACTCTGTTTGTGTTGATTCTGTATGTTCTAACTCTGTGTTTGTGTTGGTTCTGTATGTTCTAACTCTGTGTCTGTGTTGGTTCTGTATGTTCTAACTCTGTTTGTGTTGGGTCTGTATGTTCTAACTCTGTGTCTGTGTTGGTTCTGTATGTTCTAACTCTGTGTCTGTGTCGGTTCTGTATGTTCTAACCCTATGTTTGTGTCAGTTCTATATGTTCTCTGCGTTTGTGTTGGTTCTATATGTTCTCTGTGTTTGTGTTGGTTCTGTATGTTCTAACTCTGTGTTTGTATTGGTTCTTTATGTTCTAACTCTGTGTTTGTGTTGGTTCTGTATGTTCTAACTCTGTGTTTGTGTTGGTTCTGTATGTTCTAACTCTGTGTCTGTGTTGGTTCTGTATGTTCTAACTCTGTTTGTGTTGGTTCTGTATGTTCTAACTCTGTGTCTGTGTCGGTTCTGTATGTTCTAACCCTGTGTTTGTGTCAGTTCTATATGTTCTCTGTGTCTGTGTTGGTTCTATATGTTCTCTGTGTTTGTGTTGGTTCTGTATGTTCTAACTCTGCTTGTGTTGGTTCTGTATGTTCTAACTCTGTCTGTGTTGGTTCTGTATGTTCTAACTCTGTTTGTGTTGATTCTGTATGTTCTAACTCTGTTTGTGTTGATTCTGTATGTTCTAACTCTGTGTTTGTGTTGGTTCTGTATGTTCTAACTCTGTGTCTGTGTTGGTTCTGTATGTTCTAACTCTGTTTGTGTTGGTTCTGTATGTTCTAACTCTGTGTCTGTGTTGGTTCTGTATGTTCTAACTCTGTGTCTGTGTCGGTTCTGTATGTTCTAACCCTGTGTTTGTGTCAGTTCTATATGTTCTCTGCGTTTGTGTTGGTTCTATATGTTCTCTGTGTTTGTGTTGGTTCTGTATGTTCTAACTCTGTGTTTGTATTGGTTCTTTATGTTCTAACTCTGTGTTTGTGTTGGTTCTGTATGTTCTAACTCTGTGTTTGTATTGGCTCTTTATGTTCTAACCCTGTGTTTGTGTTGGTTCTGTATGTTCTAACTCTGTTTGTGTTGGTTCTGTATGTTCTAACTCTGTGTCTGTGTTGGTTCTGTATGTTCTAACTCTGTGTCGGTTCTGTATGTTCTAACCCTGTGTTTGTGTCAGTTCTATATGTTCTCTGTGTTTGTGTCGGTTCTATATGTTCTCTGTGTTTGTGTTGGTTCTGTATGTTCTAACTCTGCTTGTGTTGGTTCTGTATGTTCTAACTCTGTGTCTGTGTTGGTTCTGTATGTTCTAACTCTGTGTCGGTTCTGTATGTTCTAACCCTGTGTTTGTGTCAGTTCTATATGTTCTCTGTGTTTGTGTCGGTTCTATATGTTCTCTGTGTTTGTGTTGGTTCTGTATGTTCTAACTCTGCTTGTGTTGGTTCTGTATGTTCTAACTCTGTGTCTGTGTTGGTTCTGTATGTTCTAACTCTGTGTCGGTTCTGTATGTTCTAACCCTGTGTTTGTGTCAGTTCTATATGTTCTCTGTGTTTGTGTCGGTTCTATATGTTCTCTGTGTTTGTGTTGGTTCTGTGTGTTCTAACCCTGTGTTGGTGGTGTCTAAACCCCGCCTTCATCTGAAACATAGTTGGATAGGCTCCGCCCCCTTGGTCCTCTTAAGGATAAAGTGTTTTTATTTGAATGTTTTTTGTTTTGTTTTTTGCTCCTGTCAGAGGTGCAGTCTGTGCTGGTCAGTCTGTTAGTTTTGAAGGACTCCTGCTGAACTTCCCACACAGTCATTTTTGTTGAAGTTTCTTCTGGGTGCATCCAAAAACACAATACATTTGGAGAAACAGCCCCAGTTGTGTGTTTGATCGTGTTTGGACTGGTCTTCTGTGGTGGTCTGTAGGTAGAGGACTGGTGGATATTCGTCCACATTTACAGACCACAGGTTTACATGCATGAGTGAGCAGGAGCAAACAATCCAAGGTAAAACTGGACTGAGCGAAGCAGGGGTGGGGTTTAAATCCAATCAAAGGTCATGGGAGGGGCCAATGGGAGGGGCCAATGGACATGCATCTGGTTTTCCTCAAAACTGTCAGGTTCCAGCATTAACACTTTGGACACCATGTCAGTTTCATTTCTTTACCCATGGTTAATCCTAGCCTGTCCTGTCCTCAGGGACATTTTCAGACCTAAACAAGCTGAACAAGAAAAAGACTGATCTGGCCGCCCCACCCCCCCCCCCCCACCGCCACCCCCAATCACCACCAAAATTTAATATATTATAAATAAAATAATAAATAATAAATTTAATATATATATATATATATATATATATATATATATATATATATGCAGGGTGGGGAAGCAAAATGTACAATATTTTGAGGCAGGGATTGAAAGACAGTGTATGACCAATTAGTTTATTGAAAGTCATGAGAATTTATTTGCCACAAGAAAATGTCCATAATAGAAAATGTTTTTATTCTATGTGTCCTCCTTCTTTCTCAATAACTGCCTTCACACGCTTCCTGAAACTTGTGCAAGTGTTCCTCAAATATTGGGGTGACAACTTCTCCCATTCTTCTTTAATAGTATCTTCCAGACTTTCTGGTAATAGTTTTGCTCATAGTCATTCTCTTCTTTCCATTATAAACAGTCTTTATGGACACTCCAACTATTTTTGAAATCTCCTTTGGTGTGACGAGTGCATTCAGCAAATCACACACTCTTTGACGTTTGCTTTCCTGATTACTCATATGGGCAAAAGTTTGTGCAAAGGTATGGATAATAGTGTTAGGTATGATTATGACATCAGTATATGTTTGGGTTCAAAACAACTGACGTAGTGTCTGCTGAGAAAAAACAACTAAATGTTCATCGTAAATTTTGCTTCCCCACCCTGTATATAGATATAGATAGATAGACAGATAGATAGAGGGAGAGAGAGAAATAATGTTGTTCATATGTGACAGTGTTACACATGTCATATCCATTTACCTCTGGCACTATTTCCCAGATCCTGCTCTATTCTATCTCTCTCTCTCTATATATATATATACATATATGTATATATATATATATATATATATATATATATACACAGTACAGGCCAAAAGTTTGGACACACCTTCTCATTCTTCACATTTTCTTTATTTTCATGACTATTTTCATTGTAGATTCTCACTGAAGGCATCAAAACTATGAATGAACACATGTGGAATTATGTACTTAACAAAAAAGTGTGAAATAACTGAAAACATCTCTTATATTCTAGTTTCTTCAAAGTATCCACCCTTAGCTCTGATGACTGCCTTGCACACTCTTGGCATTCTCTTGATGAGCTTCCAGAGGTAGTCACCTGAAATGGTTTCCACTTCATAGCTGTGCCTTGTCAGGGTTACTTAGTGGAATTTCTTGCCTTATTGATGGGGTTGGGACCATCAGTTGTGTTGTGCAGAAGTCAGGTTGATGCACAGCTGACAGCCCTATTGGACACCTGTTAGAATGCATATTATGGCGAGAACCAATCAGCTAAGTAAAGACAAACGAGTGGCCATCATTACTTTAAGAAATGAAGGTCAGTCAGTCTAGAACATTTCAAAAACTTTGAATGTGTCCCCAAGTGCAGTCGCAAAAACCATCAAGCGCTCCAACGAAACTGGCTCACATGAGGACCGCCCCAGGAAAGGAAGACCAAGAGTCACCTCTGATGCTGAAGATAAGTTCATCTGAGTCACCAGCCTCAGAAATCGCAAATTAACAGCAGCTCAGATTAGAGACCAGATGAATACCACACAGAGCTCTAGCAGCAGACACATCTCTACAACAACTGTTAAGAGGAGACTGCGTGAATCAGGCCTTCATGGTCAAACAGCTGCTAGGAAACCACTGCTCAGGAGAGGCAACAAACACAAGAGATTTATTTGGGCCAAGAAACCCAAGGAATGGACATTAGACCAGTGGAAATCTGTGCTTTGGTCTGATGAGTCCAAATTTCAGATCTTTGGATCCAACCGCCGTGTCTTTGTGCGACGCAGAAAAGGTGAACGGATGGATGCTACATGCCTGGTTCCCACCGTGAAGCATGGAGGGGGAGGTGTGATGGTGTGGGGGTGCTTTGCTGGTGACGCTGTCGGGGATTTATTCAAGATTGAAGGCAACCTGAATCAGCATGGCTACCACAGCATCCTGAAGTGACATGCCATTCCATCCGGTCTGCGTTTAGTTGGACCATCATTTATGTTTCAACAGGACAATGACCCCAAACACACCTCCAGGCTGTGTGAGGGATATTTGACCAAGAAGGAGAGTGATGGAGTGCTGCGCCAGATGACCTGGCCTCCACAGTCACCGGACCTGAACCCGATCGAGATGGTTTGGTTGAGCTGGACCGCAGAGTGAAGGCAAAAGGACCAACAAGTGCTAAGCATCTGTGGGAACTTCTTCAAGACTGTTAGGAAACCATTTCAGGTGACTACCTCTGGAAGCTCATCAAGAGAATGGCAAGAGTGTGCAGAACAGTCATCAGAGCTAAGGGTGGATACTTTGAAGAAACTAGAATATAAGAGATGTTTTCAGTTATTTCACACTTTTTTGTTAAGTACATAATTCCACATGTGTTCATTCATAGTTTTGATGCCTTCAGTGAGAATCTACAATGAAAATAGTCATGAAAATAAAGAAAATGCAAAGAATGAGAAGGTGTGTCCAAACTTTTGGCCTGTACTGTATATATATATATATATATATATATATATATATATATATATATATATATATATATATATATATATATATATATATATATGAAAAAGGTGTTTATTCAAATTCCTGTAATTTTCCAAATGTAACAGAATTTCCAAACCTCCTTTCCTTGGTTTGTCTCTTCCTGTTCTCAAACTGACATCTGCTCTGGTCCAGACTCTGATGACAAACACAACCAGTGGAATCACACAAACACAACCAGTGGAATCACACAAACACAACCAGTGGAATCACACAAACACAACCAGTGGAATCACACAAACACAACCAGTGGAATCACACACAAACACAACCAGTGGAATCACACAAACACAACCAGTGGAATCACACAAACACAACCAGTGGAATCACACAAACACAACCAGTGGAATCACACACAAACACAACCAGTGGAATCACACAAACACAACCAGTGGAATCACACAAACACAACCAGTGGAATCACACACAAACACAACCAGTGGAATCACACACAAACACAACCAGTGGAATCACACAAACACAACCAGTGGAATCACACACAAACACAACCAGTGGAATCACACAAACACAACCAGTGGAATCACACAAACACAACCAGTGGAATCACACAAACACAACCAGTGGAATCACACAAACACAACCAGTGGAATCACACAAACACAACCAGTGGAATCACACACAAACACAACCAGTGGAATCACACAAACACAACCAGTGGAATCACACAAACACAACCAGTGGAATCACACAAACACAACCAGTGGAATCACACACAAACACAACCAGTGGAATCACACAAACACAACCAGTGGAATCACACAAACACAACCAGTGGAATCACACAAACACAACCAGTGGAATCACACACAAACACAACCAGTGGAATCACACACAAACACAACCAGTGGAATCACACAAACACAACCAGTGGAATCACACACAAACACAACCAGTGGAATCACACAAACACAACCAGTGGAATCACACAAACACAACCAGTGGAATCACACAAACACAACCAGTGGAATCACACACAAACACAACCAGTGGAATCACACAAACACAACCAGTGGAATCACACACAAACACAACCAGTGGAATCACACAAACACAACCAGTGGAATCCCACCCATGTCCAAACAGTTCCTTGGTATTTGTGTTTGTTCACCTTCAGTGTCTGCTGTCAGTTCAGTTCTGTTGCAGGTCTCAGAGCAGACTGTGTCTTTTAGGCATAAATATAAAAACAGTCTAGTGCTGTGAGGTCTGGAGAACACTGAGGGGATTCACCCAGACCCAATCCACCTGTTGGTCCAGTTCACCAGACCAAACCCCACTGGACTACCAGTGTCTGGACCAGAACCGACGTCAGTTTGAGAACAGGAAGTGACAAAACAGGAAAAGGAGGTTTGGAAATTCTATTACATTTGGAAAACTAGAAGCACTCGGAGAGTGCAGACCTCTGCCAAGGCTGATCAGTGGCCCCCCCCGCGGGCCCCCCCACGCCCGATCACCACCAAAATTTAATCATTTCTTCCTTATCCCATTTCCAACAAACCCTGAAAATTTCATCAAAATCTGTCCATAACTTTTTGAGTTATGTTGCACACTAACGGACAGACAGACAGACAAACAAACCCTGGCAAAAACATAACCTCCTTGGCGGAGGTAATTACATGAATTTGAATAAACACCTACTTTACAATTATTTAAAATGTGGATACATTTTTTGAGACATGTATACAGATATATTCTTGTTGCAATGGAGTTTATATTTTATGCTCATTCTGTTTTTCATGCCATGCTTAAATGCTACTTTGTTTTATTTGTTTTCATTTTCTTCATTAATTCTTCTACGTATTCTCATCCATCTTAAATCCTCTTTTTATTGTCCAGATAAACCTGTTTCTACTGAACACAGGACAATAAAACACTCGTCTGTTTTCCATCAGACATCTGTGTAACACTTTACCCATATTTACTGAATGTAAAAAAAAAAAAAACAGAAGTGTGTAAAGTGGGTGTTTCCATTAAATCACAAATGCAATGATTTGTTTATTTATTAGCGCAAAATGACACGAGAAGTCATTCCCTAACTGTGGTGTTTATTTACAGATATATTCCTTGTTCTTACATATTCCTCCTCTATCTCCTCCTAAATTCTAAACTGATGTGGTTTCCTGCTGTGTCCACACAAACCCACATGTTTGGGTTCAACTCTTCTCTCGTTCTAACATCTGTCAACATCCATTTGTTTTTTTAATTGACGTGACTCCAGTTGCACAAAAAAGTCTTTCCATTGCAGTTTTGTGTCATATACCATTTGTGCTCCGCCTGAAAAACCACCCCTAACCATGGTTATTATCGTTAACGAAAACTAACGAAATGACGAAAACTAGAATAAAAGGGTAAAAAACATTTTCGTTAACTGAAATAAATAAAAACTATAATTAAAAGAAAAAAAACATAACTAACTGAAACTGTATTGTGTGTTTACAAAACTAACTAAAACAGATAAAAATTATGGATCAAATTCCCTTGGTTTTGGTCTTTGTCAGTGTCAGATTGATGTTAAATGGATTTCTTTGTCTCTCTCAGTTTTCTGTGCTGTCTCCATACGACACTTTTTGCTCCGTCACTTGTGTTCACTTGTGGTTTCCAGTCGTCTTCTGGTCCCCACTCTACCTGGAAACATGGAGACTAAAGCAGCAGAGTCCTGTCTGGGATTGATTTGAATAGGAGCACAGAGAAGAAGAGAAAAGAGACCACTGAACTACAACTAAAACTAAACTACAACTAAGCATTTAGAAAATAACAAAAACGAATAAAAACTATCAAACCTGCTCTAAAAACGAAATAAAACTAACTGAATTAGAGAAAAAAAACAGTCCAAACTAAATTAAACTAAACTAGAATGAAAAATCCAAAACTATTAGAACCTTGCCTCTAACAAGAACAAAATCTTTAGATCGAAAAACAACAGTTTGGGCGAAATTGTTGTTTTTATGCGCAAGTTATATTGATGTAATGGACTCTGCGCAGCTCCACTACTTCCTGAACTTCAGGTGGGTTTATTTCCTGTCTGTCATTACTGGACACACTGGTTAATCCAGGTGTGTCTAATTAATCAACAGTCACAACAAGAAGCAGCAGACACACCTGGATTAATCAGTGTGTCCAATAATGACAGACAGGAAATACAGAACCCACCTGAAGTTCAGGAAGTAGTGGGGCGGAGCTTAGAGTCCATTTGAGGGTGAATGGAAAAGCGACTCTTTTGAATGTGTGAAGTTTAGATTATTCAGATTGGATGAACAACACTGGACAGAAGAAACAAAACCCCGCTGACGTAAAACCGTCCCATGTTGGCGTCGACCTGTCCTGGTGAAATGAGCAGAGCTGGTGTCAACAGTGCATGTGTGCACCCGTCAGAGCCAGAACAGCTGCTGGACTGTCCTGCTCAGTCAATATTTGTCCAGCGTCCATCTGCATGTGTTCACTCTGCACTAACCACACTCCTCTGTACAGACAGGACGCTCTTTTCTGCTGCATTCAGGGACACCACAGCAGATAAAAGCCCTGTGTGACGTCATCAGAGGGAATAATGCACATGTGTAACGGCAGGACACTCACCTCAAAGAACTCATCGTAGTGCTCTTGCATTTCCACATCACTGACAGCACCTGGAAAAGGACAACAGACGGGTCACAGACGGGTCACAGACGGGTCACAGACAGGTCACAGACGGGTCACAGATGGGTCAGGGTTGGACAACGGAACCGAACAGAACATCCTGCACATCTGACCGTCCAGTAAAGGTCCAGTATAAATGTGTCCATCAGATGAAAAGAATCTGTCCAACTACATCTGTGTCAAACACAGCACAGACACCTGGACCAGAGGTCGCACTAGACATTTTTATTGTCCGTCATTTTGACAGACAGGGTTGTAAAAATTCTGTCATAACATATTATTATCCATCATTTCAAATGTTTATTTTTTAATGATAAAGAGATATATTTAGTAGTATTTAATGTTCAAAAACATCTCAGTGATGCAGCAGCTGTAGTTGCTGTTGGCTGATAAACCAACGTGATATCACGACTCACATAATTCTATAGGCCACTTTGAACTGGTGTGTTCTCATGCACTGAGGGTAGGAGTTCAGCTTCTGTGAACCACAGATCTACACACAAATTTACATGCCATCAAACAACACATGAAAGGTAGAAAATGTGTACATAGAACACACCAAATGACATCAGAACTGGAGTATTCCTTGCTTGTCCTTCATCCTTCACTCCATCAGTCCCTCTTTTTTTAACCGCGTTTATCAATGTCATCACATTTACTGGGCTTTAAAATAAGGAGACTGGGCTGTGTGCACAGTTTGCACTAGCAAAGGAGCATCGAATTTAGGCTAAAGTCAGAAAAACAACAAGACAAGACTGACACTGATAAATATTCACACTCACCGGCAACTGGACAGGGTCTACTACAGCTGGACTAACTGGACAGGGTCTACTACAGCTGGACTAACTGGACAGGGTCTACTACAGCTGGACTAACTGGACAGGGTCTACTACAGGTGGACTAACTGGACAGGGTCTACTACAGCTGGACTAACTGGACAGGGGGTCTACTACAGGTGGACTAACTGGACAGGGTCTACTACAGGTGGACTAACTGGACAGGGTCTACTACAGCTGGACTAACTGGACAGGGGGTCTACTACAGCTGGACTAACTGGACAGGGTCTACTACAGGTGGACTAACTGGACAGGGTCTACTACAGCTGGACTAACTGGACAGGGTCTACTACAGGTGGACTAACTGGACAGGGTCTACTACAGGTGAACTAATGGTGAGTCATGTGACTGCAGTACTGCTGTTGTATTCAGTGTAGTTGTGAACAGTGGTGCTGTTGGTTCTATACAGGTGGATGTAGGTTCTATACAGGTGGATGTAGGTTCTATTCAGGTGGATGTTGGTTCTATACAGGTGGATGTTGGTTCTATACAGGTGGATGTTGGTTCTATTCAGGTGGATGTTGGTTCTATACAGGTGGATGTAGGTTCTATACAGGTGGATGTTGGTTCTATACAGGTGGATGTAGGTTCTATACAGGTGGATGTAGGTTCTATACAGGTGGATGTAGGTTCTATACAGGTGGATGTAGGTTCTATGCAGGTGGATGCTGTTCTGGACTGTTTGATGCCTTGCTCACAGACAGACCAGCGATTCTGCAGCAGGTTCTGTTCAGTGTTGTGTGAAAACTTTCTTTGGTAGTGTTATGAGACCGGTGTGTGTGTTCCTTTAAGTGTGAGAGCGGTGTGTGGCGCATGCGTGTGCGTATGGTGTGAGTGGTCGAGCAAGGTGAGGGAGCGTCAGTTTTGAGTCTGAGTGTGTCAGAGGACAGAAGTGACAGTGTTCTAACATGGACATACTGTGCAGAAACCACAGCTGCTGTCTTCCACTGCTGCTAAAGGAGTTAACCCACATCTGCCCTGGAGGAAACCTGCCCTGTGCTCGCTGACTACGGTCGGACCAGCCGAGCAGGAAAGGTTAACAGTAGATTACCCTCAGGATCTGAATCTGTCAAAATGACGGACGGCCTTCAGAATTTTCCATCATTTAAAAAAAATATTTGTCAATGACGGAATATTTTCGGTTAACGCGACCTCTGACCAGGACAGGCATGTTCTACTTCCACCACATGTCCCTGCTGGGTCATTCCATATGAAATCAACAGATTTGAAGAAAATTTCCCACCTGACCCTCTCAGATTTTTCTAAATTTTTACATACTTCCAGTACATTATATATGATGGAAAAATCCAAAATGTCAAGGCTTAATTGTAAATAGTTCCAAAGTTCTGACCATTTGAAGTAGGTAGGGCCTACCCTAAAATTGCGACCCAAATTCAGACTAACTGTTCGTCTATTTTCAGGCTTCTGTAACTTCTGAACAACAAGAGCTAGAGGTCTGAAATTGTTCATTTTGGGGCCTTTCTTTGGCATTTTTTTTCTTCAATTTTGTTCAGTTTGTAGCTTATTTTGTTAATTTTACTAATTATTTTGTTGATTTATTTTTCATTTTGTTTACTTTATTAATTATTTTGGTTGCTTTTGTTCAGTTTGTGGCTTATTTTGTTCATTTTACTAGTTATTTTGTTGATTTATTATTCATTTTGTTTACTTTATTAATTATTTTGGTTGCTTTTGTTTAGTTTGTGGCTTATTTTGTTCATGCTACTTATTATTCCGTTGATTTATTATTCATTTTGTTCATTTTCTTGATTACTTTGGCTGCTTTTGTTCATTTTGTGGCCTTTATCAGTAGATGATTTTGGTAGATGGTGGATGTTTGGGTCTTTATGGGTTAACCACTAATATGGTCATGAGCACTGACCTACTTCTAGAGGAAATAAGGAGACAACTGCCACCTTATGAACAGTGCTTCACACAGGTGAGCTCTGGACAACACTGGAGCTCTACCAGGTTCTATATGTTTTATATGTGACATAAACTGAATATGTGTCAGTTATTAGAGACAGACATGTTGAGCTTTGGGAAACACTTCTTCACCATTTTGTGGAAAACTGGAATAATGGTATGTAATCATTCCATAATAACCTTATTTAATCCTTGTCATATGCGTTTCAGAGGCTCCAAACACATCTAATTGCGTCCTAAACTGTATTAGTCACATGCAGTGGGTTCATACATTTACATGTGAGCGATGTCCACGCTGAGCTGAAACGTGGGACAAACATAGTCTGAGTACCAGAGCAGGTGTTTTCTGCTGGTTCTGATAAGTGACTGTAAATATTTGGTTTGGGCCACTTGGGAGATACTGCGGTCTCGAGTTTTTTCTCCCGTCGACGGAGCTGAAGCGACACCTGACCGCGATATTTAGAGGGCAACATGTGTACGGACGTGTCCGACAGATGTGAGACTTACAGCGAGAGGCGTCGGCCGTCTGTGCGCTGTTCTGGGGATTCCGGTAGATGTTCTGGATCAGGATGGTCTGCAGAGGAAGCACAGGAACATGGGTTAGGACAGGGGTCTCAAACATGTGGCCCAAACGGGGGCCAAATGCAGCCCACCAAAGGTTCCAGTCCAGCCCCTGGGATGAATTTATACAGTGCAAACATTCCAGTCTTGAACTGAATTAAGCAAAAAAATAAAATAAAATCAGCTTGAATTAAGGAAAAAAATGTTGAATTAAGCAAAAAAAATCTTCAATTAAGTAAAAGAATCTTGAATTAGGCAAAAAAATATTGAATTAAGCAAGAAATCTTGAATTAACTTCAAATTTTTTCTTTGTTTCAGTGCAAAAAATAACATTAAATTATGAAAGTATTTACATTTACAAACTATCATGTAACAATAAAATGTGAATAACCTGAAAAAATATGAACAACCTGAAATGTCTGTATTAAATTCGGCCCAATTTGAACTCTTTTCTTCCTGTTCCTCAGTGTTTAGTGTCACTCTGTAGATCTGATCCAGAATGCACATGGACCAATGAGAAGTTACTACTTAAAAATCACCCAAATTCACCCAAAAATTACCCTAAAACCACCTAAAAATTACTCAAAAAACACATAAAAATCACCCCAAAATCACCTAAAAATTACTCAAAAAACACATAAAAATCACCCCAAAATCACCTAAAAATTACTCAAAAACCATCTAAAAATCACCTCAAAACCACCTAAAAATCACCAAAAAAAACCCATCTAAAAATCAACCAAAAAATGACCCCAAAACTATCTAAAATTACTCAAAAAACACCTAAAAATCACCCAAAAATCACCTAAACCACCCAAAAACCACCTAAAATCACCCAAAACCACCTAAAAATCACAAAAAAACCCAAAAGAACTTAAAAATCACCCAAAAATGACCCCCAAATTACCTAAAAATTACTCAAAAACCACCTAAAAATCACACAAAACCACCTAAAAATCCCAAAAAACCCCACCTAAAAATCAACTAAAAAATGACCCCAAAACTACCTAAAATTACTCATAAAACACCTAAAAATCACCCAAAAACTACATAAAAAACCACCCAAAAACACCTAAAAATCACCCAAAAATTACCCAAAAACCACCTGAATAGAACCCAAAAAAAACACCTAAAAATCACCCAAAAATCACCAAAACCACCCAAAAAACACCTAAAAATCACCCAACAACCACCTAAGAATCACAAAAAACCCAAAAAACTTAAAAATCACCCAAAAATGACCCCCAAATCACCTAAAAATTACTCAAAAACCACCTACAAATCACCCAAAAACCACCTAAAAATCAACAAAAAAATGACCCCAAAACTAACTAAAATTACTCAAAAAACACCTAAAAATCACCCAAAAACTACGTAAAAACCACCCAAAAAACACCTAAAAATCACCCAAAAATTACCCAAAAACCACCTGAAAATCACCAAAAAAACACCTAACATTATGCCTATAAATAATGACAACTTCAAATTTTAGTGCAAAAACCCCCCATTAAACTATGAGAATCTTTCCATTTCCAAACTCTCCTGTACCAATAAACTGTGACTAACCTGAACAAATGTGTCCAACCTGAAATGTCTGTATTAAATTCAGTCCAGTTTGAACTCTTTTCTTCCTGTTCCTCAGTGTTTAGTGTCTTTGGAGATCTGATCCAGAATGCACATGGACTAATGAGAAGTGGAGGAAGAAGACTGAGAAAATTACACTGATTTTACTGAAGAAATGTCAGTTTTTTTCAGGTTATTCACATCTTTTCTTTTTTGTTTGAATAGTTGATAAAAGTAAGTATTTTCATAATTTCATGTTTTATTTCTTTACACTCAAACACAGACATAAATTGTCAGTTGTCATTATTTACAGGTTATTATTCTGTTCTTATTTGACTGGTTCGGTCCACTTCAGATCAAATCAGGCTGAATGTGGAACCTGAAAGAACATGTGTTTGAGAACCCTGGTTTAGGAGAAGGTGGATCTGCACCTTTCCACCACTCTATTCTTTTCTATTTCAGATGATCTCTTTCCAGTGTTTGAAAGGATTTCACATCAAACTAAACAAAAATGAGCTTAGTCCTCTGTTACATATAAATCTATCTTCCATAACTGTTAGACGGTGGATGTGAACTCAGTCTGAGCTCCATGGACCTGATAGTGTCAGAAGAATGACCCCATTTAACCCTAAACTCCAGCAGGGACTCAAACTGACCCCATGTGAACTCTGGATGGAAGACAGAACATGGACATGTGGAAGAACAGCAACAGGACCCACATGTGACTCTGGATGATTTATGTCCAAAACACTGGTGTTGAACTACAGCGCCCCCGTGTGGACGACTAATAACACTGACAGAAGCTGAAATCCATAGAGTTCTTCTTCTAGGGGTTCATTATGGTGGTTATCAAGAGGAAATCCAACCAAATCTGTCTGAGTTATCGACAAAACACCAAGGAGATCCGACAGCGATCAGGGTAAAACCATTATATGAAGAACAGGAAATCTAGTTCTGTCAGCTGACAGATGGGAAAAGATCTTCAAACTACAGTGGATGACTTCAAGTTCCAACAATTGGAGGGAATTCTGTTGGAAAAGTATTGTTAGATTTTTTTGTAACTCCTGCCCAGAAAAAACCTCAGGGCAGTGGAGACCCCTGTTGGACACTCTGTGGGACAAAGAACACCAATCACTATCATATTTTCTGGAGTTGTCCAGTCATCAAACCATTTTGGGAGCAGTTGTGTGAACATTTAAATAACATTTTTACTGAAAAAATTCCTTGTAAATGTGAAGCCCTGTATTTAGGAGATATTTCATGTGAGAACTGGAGTTAGGGCTGCACGATTTTGGCAAAAAAAAAAATCCCGATTTTTTCCTCTAAAAACTCGATTTTCGATTTTGATTTTTGGGTAAAACTACAAAAGACAACAGAAGTCAGCATGCCATTTTCGTGAGCAGCCCACAGTGCAAGGCACTGCTCTAACCTCAAATCTGTGATGGGATCACGTGATGAACCCACAGAAGTTTTATTCTTAATTAAATCTTTATTGAATGAAGTAGAGTATACAAACAATATATACAACAAGAAAATAACAGAACTTTGTCAGGGGGAATACACTATATAATACAATGTCCAAATCAGAGCAAATATTTATGTTTTTTACAGCCTTTTTGTTTCCACATTTATCTAACAGCTTTAAATAAAGTTCAACATCTTTCAAAAAATAAATAATATTTGGTTTTGTGTTACAGAACTTACATTTGTGAATGAAAAATTTAGCAAGTAAGAGGACTAAATTATAAATATATATAAATATATAAATATATATATATATATATATATATATATATATATATATATATATATATATGTATATATGTGTATATATATATATATATATATGTATATATGTGTATATATATATGTGTATATATATATATATATATATATATATATATATATATATATATATATATTTGTTTTGGGTTTTTTTTTCCTGGGTATCTGGGCCCACAGAAGTGATACCAATGTAAGTCAGTGACAGGCATCAGTCGTGCGTGCGTGTGGACCAGGTTAATATGAGTGATCCACATGTGGTTCTATTTAAACTGGGGGATCCGTGCGTGGAACAGACCGACCCAGGACACGCTGGAGGGATTCTATGTGTGGAGCTGGTGGATGTGTGTGGGCTCCTCTGCTGAGGCTGATGACCCAGAGACTCGGACCCGGTTCAGCAGAAGACAGTACGGTACGGATCCGGGACAACGGAAGATGAGTGATCCACATGCAGTTCTATTTCAGTTGCGGGATCCGTGCATGAAGCCACGGCTTATATTTCTATAAGTACTGCGGGCTCAATAACACATTTAAAGTCCAGTCATTACATGGACTTCTGTGACAGACTGCTGTCACTGAAAGGAGGAGGAGCCTACGGGAGCCCGCAAGTGCGCGGCCCGCAGGCACAAGAGAGATGAAATCGGTTTTACGATTTCCCTTTTTTTAAAATCGTACTAATTAAAAAATCCGATTTCGATTTAAAATCGATTAATCGTGCAGCCCTAACTGGAGTGTGAAAGATAAAAAAAACTGTTGTTAACGCTTTTGGCAGTGAGTAAAAAGACTATCAGTAGAAAATGGTTAAAGCCTGAAGCACCCACAACTGAAGAATGGATGGACATGGGACAGGACATTTACACTCTGGACAAGTGGACATTTGATTTTAAGGGTCAAAGGGAATCTTTTTTCACTATTTGGTCAAAATGGACAAACTATGTTAAATTTGTAATGGATGTGAAATGAATACATCAGTGACGTGAATACTTTTACATGTGAAACATTTGTGTTTAGAGTGCTGTAAACATACACACCTTATAGAGTCTTGTCTTTTCAGTGAAGTAATGGAGTCAGCCCTCTCTTCCAGCCCACTTTTCCTTATTTACTTTATAAGTTCTTTATATGACAGAAAATCTTGGATAAGCATTTTTTCATTTGACGTGTAGAAATTGAACTGTGCATGGAAAAGAAGTTTTGTAACTTGTGCTTTTCCAAATAAACAAAGAATTTAAAAAAAATAATAATAAAATTATAATAATAATAATAAAAATACCTATTATAATAAAACCTATTATTTTGCTGATTTATTATTTATTATGTTCATTATTTTGGCGTTAGATTTCTGACCATATCTACGTCAAATTTTGTCCTTTTTCAAAATGGAAAAAAACTGGTCAAATCTGCTGATTTTAATCCGCACTGCATTAGCATTACAGGTATGGGTGAGGAAACACCTATGTACAGATCTGTTTTTATGTCAAACATATCAGTATAGTTTTAATTTAGTACCATTTTAATTTTCTATACCTAATATTTGGAACCAATATTCACTTTAAAGTCTTTGAAAAAGTTTGTGAAGCATCTGTGTGTTATTTATGCAATAAATTATATACATTTTTCAAATCAGATTTTACATATTTTGTGTGTTTTTTGTCCTTTTGTGTTGATATTGTAGGTTATTTACTTATTTATTTATTTTTGTTGTTTTTAATTGTGTAACTTTGCAATCTATTCTTGTATTTTATTCTTTTATCTGAGTTTTATTTATTCTTCTGTATAGCACTTTGTTCTTTTTTGTACAGTTTCTGTGTCTTTAAATCTATTTCTGTATTTTATTCTTCTATTTTGGTTTTAATTATTCTTCTGTACAGCACTTTGGTCCACTGCGTTTTTTTTTTAAAGTGCTTTACAAATCAAGTTGGAGTGGATTGGATAAGGTGAAAAAATAATAGACAGATGAGATACAAAAACAGATCCCAAACATGGGTATAAGAAACATTTCTGAATATAGTATATAAAGGCCAAATCTAAATGACTGAAAAACGGACAAAAAAGACTCAGACCAATAAAGGTGGAGTAAATATATATAAAAACAGGTGTGTAAAATACAGTTGTGTGTGATTCTAACTGTGTGGCTCTAAGGTGGACAAAGACTGGACGATGTGGTTCATGGTGCATTCAGGTGCACCATGACACCCCCCACCCCCCCACCAGGCCTGGCCATGGAACAGCTGACTGAGACCGGGTTTGAGATGATCCAGGTTGAAAATTCTGCATCTGAACGAACCAGGAGCACTTTCCCTCCGCACACCCCCCACAGGTAAACGTCGAACAGAAGGGGTTTGTGTATTAAAGCCTCAGACCAAACTGGGTCCAACACTCACCTGGCTGAAGGTTGGTTTGTTGTGCAATCTAGAGCAGCGGTCCCCATGTCTGCAAGCACCGATTTTAAAGTAGAAGGAGCAGTTGACCCTGGACAGGAAGGAAGACCAGGTTATATTAAAGAGTAGAGTTATTGAACACTAACAGAAGACATACGACCATGACAGAGCGGTATTAACTATAAATACACCTGTGAACAAGAGATACGACCACGACAGAGCAGTATTAACTACAAATACACCTGTGAACAAGAGATACGACCACGACAGAGCAGTATTAACTACAAATACACCTGTGAACTGAAGACATACGACCACGACAGAGCAGTATTAACTACAAATACACCTGTGAACTGAAGACATACGACCACGACAGAGCAGTATTAACTACAAATACACCTGTGAACTGAAGACATACGACCACGACAGAGCAGTATTAACTACAAATACACCTGTGAACTGAAGACATACGACCACGACAGAGCAGTATTAACTACAAATACACCTGTGAACAAGAGATACGACCACGACAGAGCGGTATTAACTACAAATACACCTGTGAACAAGACATACGACCACGACAGAGCAGTATTAACTACAAATACACCTGTGAACTGAAGAGATACGACCACGACAGAGCAGTATTAACTACAAATACACCTGTGAACTGAAGAGATACGACCACGACAGAGCAGTATTAACTACAAATACACCTGTGAAAAAGACATACGACCACGACAGAGCAGTATTAACTACAAATACACCTGTGAACTGAAGACATACGACCACGACAGAGCGGTATTAACTACAAATACACCTGTGAAAAAGACATACGACCACGACAGAGCAGTATTAACTACAAATACACCTGTGAACTGAAGAGATACGACCACGACAGAGCAGTATTAACTACAAATACACCTGTGAACTGAAGAGATACGACCACGACAGAGCAGTATTAACTACAAATACACCTGTGAACAAGAGATACGACCACGACAGAGCAGTATTAACTACAAATACACCTGTGAACTGAAGAGATACGACCACGACAGAGCAGTATTAACTACAAATACACCTGTGAACTGAAGACATACGACCACGACAGAGCAGTATTAACTACAAATACACCTGTGAACTGAAGACATACGACCACGACAGAGCGGTATTAACTACAAATACACCTGTGAACAAGAGATACGACCACGACAGAGCAGTATTAACTACAAATACACCTGTGAACTGAAGACATACGACCACGACAGAGCAGTATTAACTACAAATACACCTGTGAACTGAAGACATACGACCACGACAGAGCAGTATTAACTACAAATACACCTGTGAACTGAAGACATACGACCACGACAGAGCAGTATTAACTACAAATACACCTGTGAACAAGAGATACGACAACGACAGAGCAGTATTAACTACAAATACACCTGTGAACTGAAGACATACGACCACGACAGAGCAGTATTAACTACAAATACACCTGTGAACAAGAGATACGACCACGACAGAGCAGTATTAACTACAAATACACCTGTGAACTGAAGAGATACGACCACGACAGAGCAGTATTAACTACAAATACACCTGTGAACAAGAGATACGACCACGACAGAGCAGTATTAACTACAAATACACCTGTGAACAAGAGATACGACCACGACAGAGCAGTATTAACTACAAATACACCTGTGAACTGAAGACATACGACCACGACAGAGCGGTATTAACTACAAATACACCTGTGAACTGAAGAGATACGACCACGACAGAGCAGTATTAACTACAAATACACCTGTGAACAAGAGATACGACCACGACAGAGCGGTATTAACTACAAATACACCTGTGAACTGAAGAGATACGACCACGACAGAGCAGTATTAACTACAAATACACCTGTGAACTGAAGACATACGACCACAACAGAGCAGTATTAACTACAAATACACCTGTGAACAAGAGATACGACCACGACAGAGCAGTATTAACTACAAATACACCTGTGAACTGAAGAGATACGACCACGACAGAGCAGTATTAACTACAAATACACCTGTGAACTGAAGACATACGACCACGACAGAGCAGTATTAACTACAAATACACCTGTGAACAAGAGATACGACCACGACAGAGCAGTATTAACTACAAATACACCTGTGAACTGAAGACATACGACCACGACAGAGCAGTATTAACTACAAATACACCTGTGAACAAGAGATACGACCACGACAGAGCGGTATTAACTACAAATACACCTGTGAACTGAAGACATACGACCACGACAGAGCAGTATTAACTACAAATACACCTGTGAACAAGAGATACGACCACGACAGAGCGGTATTAACTACAAATACACCTGTGAACAAGAGATACGACCACAACAGAGCAGTATTAACTACAAATACACCTGTGAACTGAAGACATACGACCACGACAGAGCAGTATTAACTACAAATACACCTGTGAACTGAAGAGATACGACCACGACAGAGCAGTATTAACTACAAATACACCTGTGAACAAGAGATACGACCACGACAGAGCAGTATTAACTACAAATACACCTGTGAACTGAAGACATACGACCACGACAGAGCAGTATTAACTACAAATACACCTGTGAACTGAAGACATACGACCACGACAGAGCAGTATTAACTACAAATACACCTGTGAACTGAAGAGATACGACCACGACAGAGCAGTATTAACTACAAATACACCTGTGAACAAGAGATACGACCACGACAGAGCAGTATTAACTACAAATACACCTGTGAACTGAAGAGATACGACCACGACAGAGCAGTATTAACTACAAATACACCTGTGAACAAGAGATACGACCACGACAGAGCAGTATTAACTACAAATACACCTGTGAACAAGAGATACGACCACGACAGAGCAGCATTAACTACAAATACACCTGTGAACTGAAGACATACGACCACGACAGAGCAGTATTAACTACAAATACACCTGTGAACTGAAGACATACGACCACGACAGAGCAGTATTAACTACAAATACACCTGTGAACTGAAGAGATACGACCACGACAGAGCGGTATTAACTACAAATACACCTGTGAACAAGAGATACGACCACGACAGAGCAGTATTAACTACAAATACACCTGTGAACTGAAGACATACGACCACGACAGAGCAGTATTAACTACAAATACACCTGTGAACTGAAGAGATACGACCACGACAGAGCGGTATTAACTACAAATACACCTGTGAACAAGAGATACGACCACGACAGAGCAGTATTAACTACAAATACACCTGTGAACAAGAGATACGACCACGACAGAGCAGTATTAACTACAAATACACCTGTGAACAAGAGATACGACCACGACAGAGCAGTATTAACTACAAATACACCTGTGAACAAGAGATACGACCACGACAGAGCAGTATTAACTACAAATACACCTGTGAACTGAAGACATACGACCACAACAGAGCAGTATTAACTACAAATACACCTGTGAACAAGAGATACGACCACGACAGAGCGGTATTAACTACAAATACACCTGTGAACTGAAGACATACGACCACGACAGAGCAGTATTAACTACAAATACACCTGTGAACAAGAGATACGACCACGACAGAGCAGTATTAACTACAAATACACCTGTGAACTGAAGAGATACGACCACGACAGAGCAGTATTAACTACAAATACACCTGTGAACTGAAGACATACGACCACGACAGAGCAGTATTAACTACAAATACACCTGTGAACAAGAGATACGACCACGACAGAGCAGTATTAACTACAAATACACCTGTGAACTGAAGACATACGACCACGACAGAGCAGTATTAACTACAAATACACCTGTGAACAAGAGATACGACCACGACAGAGCGGTATTAACTACAAATACACCTGTGAACTGAAGACATACGACCACGACAGAGCAGTATTAACTACAAATACACCTGTGAACAAGAGATACGACCACGACAGAGCGGTATTAACTACAAATACACCTGTGAACTGAAGACATACGACCACGACAGAGCAGTATTAACTACAAATACACCTGTGAACTGAAGAGATACGACCACGACAGAGCAGTATTAACTACAAATACACCTGTGAACAAGAGATACGACCACGACAGAGCAGTATTAACTACAAATACACCTGTGAACTGAAGACATACGACCACGACAGAGCAGTATTAACTACAAATACACCTGTGAACAAGAGATACGACCACGACAGAGCAGTATTAACTACAAATACACCTGTGAACTGAAGAGATACGACCACGACAGAGCAGTATTAACTACAAATACACCTGTGAACAAGAGATACGACCACGACAGAGCAGTATTAACTACAAATACACCTGTGAACTGAAGACATACGACCACGACAGAGCAGTATTAACTACAAATACACCTGTGAACTGAAGACATACGACCACGACAGAGCAGTATTAACTACAAATACACCTGTGAACTGAAGACATACGACCACGACAGAGCAGTATTAACTACAAATACACCTGTGAACTGAAGAGATACGACCACGACAGAGCGGTATTAACTACAAATACACCTGTGAACAAGAGATACGACCACGACAGAGCAGTATTAACTACAAATACACCTGTGAACTGAAGACATACGACCACGACAGAGCAGTATTAACTACAAATACACCTGTGAACTGAAGAGATACGACCACGACAGAGCGGTATTAACTACAAATACACCTGTGAACAAGAGATACGACCACGACAGAGCAGTATTAACTACAAATACACCTGTGAACAAGAGATACGACCACGACAGAGCAGTATTAACTACAAATACACCTGTGAACAAGAGATACGACCACGACAGAGCAGTATTAACTACAAATACACCTGTGAACAAGAGATACGACCACGACAGAGCAGTATTAACTACAAATACACCTGTGAACTGAAGACATACGACCACGACAGAGCGGTATTAACTACAAATACACCTGTGAACTGAAGACATACGACCACGACAGAGCAGTATTAACTACAAATACACCTGTGAACTGAAGACATATGACCACGACAGAGCAGTATTAACTACAAATACACCTGTGAACTGAAGAGATACGACCACGACAGAGCAGTATTAACTACAAATACACCTGTGAACTGAAGACATACGACCACGACAGAGCAGTATTAACTACAAATACACCTGTGAACAAGAGATACGACCACGACAGAGCAGTATTAACTACAAATACACCTGTGAACAAGAGATACGACCACGACAGAGCAGTATTAACTACAAATACACCTGTGAACTGAAGACATACGACCACGACAGAGCGGTATTAACTACAAATACACCTGTGAAAAAGAGATACGACCACGACAGAGCGGTATTAACTACAAATACACCTGTGAACTGAAGAGATACGACCACGACAGAGCAGTATTAACTACAAATACACCTGTGAACAAGAGATACGACCACGACAGAGCAGTATTAACTACAAATACACCTGTGAACTGAAGACATACGACCACGACAGAGCAGTATTAACTACAAATACACCTGTGAACTGAAGACATACGACCACGACAGAGCAGTATTAACTACAAATACACCTGTGAACAAGAGATACGACCACGACAGAGCGGTATTAACTACAAATACACCTGTGAACTGAAGAGATACGACCACGACAGAGCAGTATTAACTACAAATACACCTGTGAACTGAAGACATACGACCACGACAGAGCAGTATTAACTACAAATACACCTGTGAACTGAAGACATACGACCACGACAGAGCGGTATTAACTACAAATACACCTGTGAACTGAAGAGATACGACCACGACAGAGCAGTATTAACTACAAATACACCTGTGAACAAGAGATACGACCACGACAGAGCAGTATTAACTACAAATACACCTGTGAACTGAAGACATACGACCACGACAGAGCAGTATTAACTACAAATACACCTGTGAACAAGAGATACGACCACAACAGAGCAGTATTAACTACAAATACACCTGTGAACTGAAGACATACGACCACAACAGAGCAGTATTAACTACAAATACACCTGTGAACAAGAGATACGACCACGACAGAGCAGTATTAACTACAAATACACCTGTGAACAAGAGATACGACCACGACAGAGCAGTATTAACTACAAATACACCTGTGAACTGAAGAGATACGACCACGACAGAGCAGTATTAACTACAAATACACCTGTGAACTGAAGACATACGACCACGACAGAGCGGTATTAACTACAAATACACCTGTGAACTGAAGAGATACGACCACGACAGAGCGGTATTAACTACAAATACACCTGTGAACTGAAGACATACGACCACGACAGAGCAGTATTAACTACAAATACACCTGTGAACTGAAGACATACGACCACGACAGAGCAGTATTAACTACAAATACACCTGTGAACTGAAGACATACGACCACGACAGAGCAGTATTAACTACAAATACACCTGTGAACTGAAGAGATACGACCACGACAGAGCAGTATTAACTACAAATACACCTGTGAACTCCAGCGTTATTATGGATGGACTCAGTCTAATGTCACAGCTGGATAAATTAATTTAACAGTCAAGAAAACCCACAACACTGAAAACAATTCAACTCAAATAACTTCAATATTTTTCAATTAATAAGTAAAAAAAACATTAATTACAGCACAGCTCTCATATAAGAAATGCTTCAGTGACAGAAAACTAAACTTTCAGTTGTTCAATTCAAATATAAACTGGAAAAAAACACTGATGAGCAATGTGTTTATAAGGATGTACACATGTGTGAGTGATGGGTTTACGCTGGTGTGTTACTTTATTTTAGCTGCTTTTATTGGTATGTTTATATAGATTTTATATATGATGTACAGACTGGATGGCACTTTTAAATTTCATTGTACTTATTACAATGACAATAAAGACATTCTATTATATGACATTCTATAGGCAGACGTCCATCCTCCTCAGTCTGGGTCTGCTCCAGGTTTCTGCTGTTAAAGGGAAGTTCTTCCTTCCACTGTCACCATCACTAGTGTTTGCTCCTGGAGGATTCTGTTGGGTTTCTGTAAACTGGCTTAGAGTCTGGTTTGGACCAACTCTATACATAAAATGTCATGAGATAACTTTTTTGTTGTGATCTGGCGCTATATAAATAAAATTTGATTGACTGAGTGATTTGATTGCTTTTCCCCTGTAAGTTGCTTTGGAAAAAAGCGTCTGCCAAATGCATAAACATATACATATTCTAGATTACTTATGATTGGTTTTCAACATATATGAGTCTGAACAAATATTATTATAGTTATTAGTGCATTTACATATATGAGTCTGAACAAATATTATTATAGTTAATAGTGCATTTACATATGAGTCTGAACAAATATTATTATTATAGTTAATAGTGCATTTACATATATGAGTCTGAACAAATATTATTATAGTTAATAGTGCATTTACATATATGAGTCTGAACAAATATTATTATAGTTAATAGTGCATTTACATATGAGTCTGAACAAATATTATTATTATAGTTAATAGTGCATTTACATATATGAGTCTGAACAAATATTATTATAGTTAATAGTGCATTTACATATATGAGTCTGAACAAATATTATTATAGTTATTAGTGCATTTACATATATGAGTCTGAACAAATATTATTATTATAGTTAATAGTGCATTTACATATATGAGTCTGAACAAATATTATTATAGTTAATAGTGCATTTACATATGAGTCTGAACAAATATTATTATTATAGTTAATAGTGCATTTACATATATGAGTCTGAACAAATATTATTATTATAGTTAATAGTGCATTTACATATATGAGTCTGAACAAATATTATTATAGTTAATAGTGCATTTACATATATAAGTCTGAACAAATATTATTATAGTTATTAGTGCATTTACATATATGAGTCTGAACAAATATTATTATAGTTATTAGTGCATTTACTTATATGAGTCTGAACAAATATTATTATAGTTATTAGTGCATTTACTTATATGAGTCTGAACAAATATTATTATAGTTAATAGCGCATTTACATATATGAGTCTGAACAAATATCATTATTATAGTTAAT
Organism: Sphaeramia orbicularis; assembly: GCF_902148855.1. NCBI lineage: Eukaryota > Metazoa > Chordata > Actinopteri > Kurtiformes > Apogonidae > Sphaeramia > Sphaeramia orbicularis. The sequence continues at coordinate 99,327 of NW_021941630.1, forward strand.
AGTGCATTTACATATATGAGTCTGAACAAATATTATTATTATAGTTAATAGTGCATTTACATATATGAGTCTGAACAAATATTATTATTAAAGTTAATAGTGCATTTACATACGAGTGTGAAAAAACATTATTATTATAGTTAACAGTGCATTTATATATGAGTCTGAATAAATATTATTATCATTATAGTTACTAGTGTATTTACATATTTTAGTCCATTTTAGGTTACATTTTATATAAATTATATCTTTTTGTTCTATAAGTGATACTGACATTTTGTAAACAGTTCCATAAAATAGAGTTCTGAAGCTAAAAACATGAGTCAATTTGTTGAATACCAGGTTAAACTTTATTTAATGTCACTGATTTTGACTTTAGTTTGACCTAACTCTTCAGTTCGTGTTAAAAACATTCGTCTCTTCTTGAATCTCCTATTTTGTTTAGTTTCGGTCACCGTATTTCTTCTAGTATAAATAGCACATGCTTGGACGCTCGTACTTTCACTTTAATCATCCTAATCGTCCTATAATTTGAATAAAACTACCAGAATTGCATCCGTACACTTTATTTTGTAAATATCAGTCAGGTCGCTTGTGTCCTAAAGTGTGCTACTGCTGCACCGGTGAAAAAACACAAAAACAATCCACCCTGGAAAGAACTCAACTAAACTAAACACTTCACCTGCACAGAAATAAGTCATTAGAATGTAAAGTGTGTTGAAATGTGTGTTGAACATTTGTAAAGTGGTTTTGGCGCAATCCCACAGCAGCTGCAGGTTAAGCTAGCTGAGCCTACAGGACTTTTCATTCAATGCGTTAGCTTAGCATTAGCATCCTGCTGCTAACCACAGCCTCTTTTACACATTCAGCAGAACTACCAACAATAATTCCACCCCGCGTCCGGTGACCGCGGACTGCAGCAGGAACATGTGATAAAAGGCCTGTGTTTCCATCCCCAACAGGAGCAGGTTTTGTGCTCAGACTTACTTGTCTTTCTCTGTGCCGAAAATGGATGCCAGGTACTCCGCCATTTTCGGCTCGCCACGACGTAATGACGTACGTCATCACGTAAGGACGGAGAAGACTACGCAGGGAAGGAGAGGCAGTTTTTTGTTTTTTTTTGTTTTTCAAATCACACCCAAATTTTAGAACCTTCCGAATGGAATTTGAAAAATATATAAATCTTTAGAATTTATCTATAATAAAAAAAAAACTCTAACCCCCTGGCAATTTATAAACAATTCTTTAAAATGACTGAATTCTCTGATGTATTTATTTATTTATTTTTCTTAGATGTTATTTTATTTATTTATTTATTCATTTTTTACTATTATTTGTCTATTCTGCTTTTTTATCTTTAAATCTATGCATTATTTTCGTAAACTGCTTAAACTTCTTGTTTGTTTATTCACAACGTATGTACTGTATACTCAACTGTTTTCAATAAAGTTGCAAGAAAAAAATAAACAAATAATTAAAAAAAAAAGATTTGCAGTTTCACAATGTAATTACATATTTTAAACATGACATTCACAATTTAGAATTTGTTGTAAATTTGATCATTTTATTTGGAAAATTTCATATACATAAAAATAATTACACCTAAATAAAAAAATATATAAATAAATAAATAAAAAAAAAAAAAAAAAAAAAAAAAAAAAAAAAAAACCACCTCAATTTTAAATCCTTCCTAATGGAACTTGAAAAATATATTAAATCTTTAGAATTTATCTATAGCAAAACAAACAAACAAACAAAAAAAAAAACCTCTAGCACCCTTGGAATTTATGAACAATTCTCTAAAGTAAACTGAACTCTGTTGCATTTATTTATTTATTTTTGTTAGACTTGTTATTTTTATTTATTTAATTATTTTTTTATGCTATTATTTGTATATTATACTTTGTATCTTTAAATCTATGCATTTCTTTCTCAAACTTATTTGTTTAAATGCTTTTTCCTTTTTGACATCTTGTTGTTTGTTCAAAATGTATGTACTGTATACTCAATTGTTTTCAATAAAGTTTGAAAAAAAAAAAAAAGATTTGCAGTTCCAAAATGTAATGATATATTTTAAACATGACATTCACAATTTAGAATTTGTTTTAAATTTGATCATTTTATTTGGAAAATGTCATCTACATAAAAATAAATATGCAAAACAAAAAACAAAAAAAACATACCCAAATTGTAAAACCTTCCTGATGGAATTTGAAAAATATATTAAATCTTTAGAATTTATCTATAACAAAAAAAAAAAAACAAAACAAAAAAAGCTCTAGCACCCTGGCTATGTATAAACAATTCTTTAAAATAGACCGAACTCTCTGATGTATTTATTTTTGTTAGATTTGTTATTTTGATTTTTTTTTTATACTGTGTCTATTCCTCTTTGTGTCTTTAAATCTGTGCATTATTATTTTCTCAAACTTATTTGTTCAAATGCTTTTTCCTTTCTGACATCTTGTTGTTTGTTTGTTCCAAATGTATGTACTGTATACTCAAATATTTTCAATAAAGTTGGAAAAAAAAATCCTGTTTTGGGAATGTGCCTCCAGTCACATGTTTTGCTGTGATATCAGTCGTTTTTGGTTTTTTTTTTTAATAGAAAACTGGATATTTCTCTAAACTTCAAAACTGAATATATTTGATTTGGTTTATTAATGAGCTGCCTGTTAAGAAACTGTTTATTCTTAATCTCATTTCATTATTAGCAAAATGTCCTGTGTATGTGAGTGAATTAGGCCGACACAAACCCAGCTCTGCTGTCAGTCCTTCTTCACATCCTCCTGGGACTGTGAACTCCACAGCTGTGAAAACTGAAGCCTTACGGAACCAATTTAAGATGTAATTGTTTAAATTTATTTTTTAACCTGTATGTATTTATTTAATTTACTTACCTATCTGTGTACATATATTTAATTTCATCCTGCCTCACCTCGAGCGTTATGTTTTTTCCACGTTATGTTTATCACAGCTGACTGCTGTTGATCTAGTTTGAATACAGCATTATCTTCATAAAATAAAAAATACAAAAAAAATTAAAAATTAAATAAAATAAAATAATAAAATAAAATAAAAAAATAAATAAAAAATAAAAATAAAAAATGTAATAAAAAAATAAAAATAAGTAAATAAATAAAAAACAAATAAAAAATTAAATGAAAAATAATAAATAAATAAATCTAAATTAATTAATTTTAAAAATTAATTTAAAAAAAAAAGATTTGCAGTTTTCCGTAACTGCCACACAGAGGCACTGTTTCTGCATAAAAACACTTCACACTGTCTTTTTTTTTTTTTTTTTTTTTTTTTACAGTGGAACATTCATTCATCTTCCAGATAATCTGACTTGTCTTGTTCACATTATTAGCTTTTTATTATAATTATTTTATCTCTAAATTAACTTTGTTTTCATGATTATCTCACAGTCTTTTTTTGTGTGTGTTTTTTTGGGGGGTTTTCCTCTTCTTTGTACTTTTTGGTTCTTACTCATGCATGTTTAAAACTCCTTTCTCTGACAGAAGGGCATCCATTCAGTGTCAAAGTGAAACTGTGGGTGGGAGGAAACACATTCACTTCTGACTCCTGTTCAGAGTCTGTTAACCAAGAATTATTCTATTTATTTATGTTTATGTGTGTCGCATAATGATGTGTATGAAACATGTGGACGTTCTGTTTTATTATGAAGCTGAAACAACACAGTTCACAGAGCGCACAAGCTCCAAATCTGACAAACAAACAAACAGATAATTTTAAAAAATGACAAAGCATGCATACACTGCAAAAAATGAATATAAAAATGACAAAGCATGCATACACTGCAAAAAGTGAATATAACAAATGATAAAACATGCAAACACTGCAAAAAACATCGGTCCACCCAGGCGGCGTCCTCTGGTCGAAGGCCACGCCCACCCAGGCGTCCTCTGGTTAAGGCCACGCCTCTTGCTCAAACCGCAGCGCCGTGCACACGTTTGCAGGAGATGCAGACGTGAAGATGAAAGAGGAGAAGAAAGGAAAGGATGTGAGTTTGAAGAAGAAAAACCACAGAAGAAGAAGAGCAGAGGAGGAGAACGAGTATGAGCAGAGGAGCACACTGTAAAAAATGACTCCAAACACACTCTGTTACACCAGGTTTTTCATCCAATCAGAAGAAAAAAGTGACCAAGACATTTTTACTGAAGAAAACATTTGTCTTTTGAAAAAACAAGTTTTCTTCATCAGATGTTTACGGATTACATTAAAATCCAATATATATATACCGTAAATTCCAGACTATAGACCGCACCTGAATATAAGCCGCAGACCCTCATTTTAGACAGAAAATCCATTTATTACACGTATAAACCGCACCGGTTTCTAAGCCGTGGGTGTCCACCAGTGGTGATTCCTCACAGACTGACAGAGAAGCCCGGCCTCCCCTATCATTACCAAAATGAAATGGTTAAATCTGTTTGGTTGTGTTGACATTTCATTGACTACACGTGTGTTCAAACACGTTCATCTCACAGACGAGTTGGTTCAGAATCAGCTTCATCACAAATCATCAGACTCCATGTTGTTCACTTCTCATCCATTCCCGTTGTGCTGTTTCCTCATACGATCTGTGCTCAGTGCATTTCCTGTTGAAGCCTGGCTTCTATGGGAGTCTGTGGGACCCAGTGGAACCTGGTTTTTCGTTGCGTCCAAACTGGACGGTAATTGGATAAAGGTTTTCTTTGAGTTCAAATGAAATTCTTCCCTGTATGTAAATGGTCTGATATGTGTGAGCCTGCTGTCATATCTATAGGCTGATTCGTTGTTAATATGATGATTAAAAAACAAAAGACAAAAAACGAGGCAATAAAAGGATAGTAATAAAAGCACATTTTCTCTTTCTGTTTTTTGTCGGTGGACTTATCAGGGTTTCCTTTGGATTCCTGCCGATACAGGATTGAGTTGCTTTTGCGCCGGCTGTGGATTCACGGACTGAAAATGACTTGAAAGACACTTGAAAGTGAACACATGTTTGTTTTTCTTTAGAGTAGGACTTTTAATTTATTTTAAAATATAAAGATTAAAAACAAGTAATTACGTCTGTTGTAATATCATTTTCATTTAACATTAGGCACGACGTGCAGTAGGGACGAGATGCCACGGTACCTGGTACCGAGCTGTGGTACCTGCACTGTAACAAATTACTGTAAAAAAACGGTAAATTTTGTCCAGTATCCTGCTGTTCTTTGTAAATCCAGTATAATGCTGTAAATAATGAGGTCTGTAAGGAGTAAATGTAAAACAGTCAGCTCCTGCTACATGTGACAGTATTCTCCAGTCTGTTCTTCAGCTCCTCCACTGCTGTCCGCCCAGAACTGGAATGAACAAAGTCATCTGGCATCAACACAGTGTCATTCATCAGTGATCTCCCATTGTCCAAATGTGTTCCACTGCAGCTGATCCTGAGCTCACCCTGACCCTCCAGCCAGTCCCACACTAATACTGCTGGAAGTGTGTGTATGTGTGTGTGTGTGTGTGTGTGTGTGTCTGTCATTCAGTCTGTCTGTTAGCTGTCTGTCTGTATCTGAGGAATAAAAGACCTGCTTTTGTCCTTCCATGACAGTGTCTACCACTGGAAGACAACAGCCCTAAGTGGCAGCAGTAGAACTTCTGATACCAAATTTAAATAAAGTACGAAAAAGTAACCTCAGTTCTTGTCTCCATCAGTTGCAGGTGATGAAGTCACATCTGGAAGTTGGATGATGAGCATTCAAAGCCATGTAGTCTGTGAAGGCCTCCAACCAAGCTTCATCACAACGCTGCTGCTGTTGGAGTGAATTTAAGAAAAGCTCATGTTATAAGGTCAGCTCTTGTTTGAGCTTTTTCTACCAATGTTCATGATTTTGTATTTTAAAATGTAATTTGAAATGTTACAATCCTAGCTTTTTGCTGTTATACTGTAAATATTACATTAAATACGTTTTACAGTAATATATTGTTTCTTGGAATACGGTAGTTACTGTAAAATGCAGCAACTGTGGCTGACAGTATTTGACTGTAAAAGGAACATTATATACAGCCCAGTACTGTAATACTTTTTACAGTAAGAAACTGTAGTTGTAGATTACAGTAGATACTGTAGAATAACAGTAACATGCTGGACACTCTAGCTGACAGTATTTTACCGTTATTTAACAGTAAAATTTGTTACAGTGTGGTACCGAGCCGTGGTACCGAGCTGAGCCGTGGTACCGAGCCATGGTCCCACGGCGCCACGGCACCTGGCACCGAGCTGTGGTACCGGTAAAATGGTCTTATAAGCCACAGTGTTTAAATTGTGGGAAAAAAGTAGCGGCTTATAGTCTGGAATTTACGGTATATTTTTTATGATTATTCTGAGAAAAAGTCAGAATTCTGAGACGTTCTCATAGTGGTTCTTTGACAGTTCCACATGTTCCACTTCAGTTTTCTGTTCATCACTTCCATCCATGTGTCTCCCCCTACCTCCCCCAGTCTCTCTCTCTCTTCCTCTCTCTCTTTATCCCTCTCTCTCCTCCTGTCGCTCGTCCATCCTCCTCAGGTTTAAACCTGTTAAAGCTTCTTCTTCCGTCCTCTGTCGTTAGTCTTTACTTCTGTAAACTGTCCTCAGTCTGGTTTAGACAAACTCTGTATGGGAAGAGTCATCAGAGAACTGTGGTTATGGTTTGGTGTTAGAGAAATAAAATTTGATTTGATTTGAGATTAAAGTCAGAATTCTGACTTTTTATAAAAATCAGAATTCTGATTTTTTTCCTCAGAATTCTGACTGTTTTCACAAAATTCAGTTTTTTTTCCACAGAATTCTGACCGTATTAAATATGTTTTAAATTATTGCTCTGATATTGAAGTCAGAATTCTGACTTTTTTCTCAGAATTCTGTTTTAAATATTCTTTTAAATTGTTGTTCTGAGAGTAAAGTCAGAATTCTGAGAAAAAAGGTCAGAGTTCTGACTTTTTGTCAGAATTTTGACATTTTTTCTCAGAACTCTGACTTTTTCCTCAGCATTCAGATTTTTTTGTCTCAGAATTTTGTTTTAAATGTTTTTCAAATTATTGTTTTGAGATTAAAGTCAGAATTCTGAGAAAAAAAGTTGGAATTCTGACTTTTTGCCTGAATTCTGATAGAATTTATTATTTCTTTAACCCTGTTGGCAGATTTTTATTTCTATTTTATTTTTTTTTACCCCGTTAGCAGATGTTTTTTTTTTTTTTTTTTTTTTGCTCAGTATAAGACATTTGGACCAGATTTGGGAACATTAGTATTTTTTTTAACAGGACATTTTTTGCAGTGCAGGAAACCCATCATCACATGCTGTTGTTGTATGTGGACCTGTGGGAACCCCCTGAGCTGGAACGGCTCAGAGTTATAGGAAGACCACCTACCGACCCCCCTTACCCCCCCCCCCCCCCCCCCATCCACGTGCACTCCGACACCAGTGTCAGTTTCAGGGAAACGTCTGAAAGAGGAAGCAGAGTGAGTGCAGCTGGTCTCACTTCTGTGTTCTGCCGCTCCAGAACCATGTGCAGCAGGGACACTTGGACCCACTTAGACCTGGATGTGGACCATGACAGCTGAAGGCCTCAGGACCCCCTTCAGGACCCCCTTCAGGACCCCCCTCCGCTGCTGGACTGGCCTCTGTGTGTGGGTGTGGGCGGTGCTGGTTCTGGTCTCGAACGGGGACGGTAGGTGCAGGTTTAGCCTCAGGACCTGGACCTGGACCTGGACCTGGACCAGGACCAGGTTAGGCTCCCTTCCTTCTTTCCTTCCTCTAACAGGTCCAGTTGGACCCGGCTCAGAACTACATGGACTGACTGGAAACGGTCTGGTTCTGACCCGGACCCAAACCAACCCCTGTACGTAGAAGTGATCATAAACGGACACTTCATCTGCAGACGGACTGAGTTCATCTGGACCTGTTTTCAGGACCTTTTCCTCAGGTTCAGGGGTTTTCAGCTGGTTTTTAGTCGTGTAGAAGCTCCGCTCAGCTGCTGTTGAACCTGTCAGTGTTTGTCATGGACGTGTTCACAGCGGCTCAGACAAAACAGCACAGCCTGTGGAATTAGACCAAAAACTGGAATTAAACTAAACTAATGTAGAATTAAACTAAACAAAATCTAGAATAAAAAAAAACAAAATCTAGAATTAAACTAAACAAAACAAAAATCATGGACGTGTTCACAGGGGTTTGTAGACGTCCACAGGTCCTTTGGAATTCAGCAAATAAAGCCGCTTAAATTAAGCAAAAACAACCTTTAATTAAACAAACAAACAAACAAAAAAACAGCTTAAATTAAGCAAAAAAAAAAAAAAAACTTGAAGCAAAAATAAATAACTCAATAAATCTTGAATTCAGAAAAGTGAATCCCCCCTGCCTGTTCTGTGTTCAGGTGTTTGCAGAGGTCAGCAGGTCAAAGTGGACTGAACACACTAAAGGTTTTTTACACTGGAAAAAATAAAAAACAAACCAAGATCATTTTCACTTCGTCCACTGGCAGATTTATTTATTTATTATTATTATTTTTTATTAAATTCAAGATTTTTATGCTTGAATTAAGAAAAAAAAATCAATCTTGAATTAAGAAACTGAATTTTCAATTTTTCTCTAACTTTAATTTTTACTGCATTTTACTCTGTTTTTCTAGTCATGGAAAAAAATTATGACACCATCCAAAGTCATCAGAAACAATAGTTCTGTAGTTCTGTAATTCAGACCTGACTCCAGTGTGGATCATGTGACTAAAACTGACAGAACAGAAAACATATATATATATACACAGGGTGGGGAAGCAAAATGTACAATATTTTGAGGCAGGGATTGAAAGACAGTGTATGACCAATTAGTTTAGTGAAAGTCATGAGAATTTAAATCTTCAGATCCTATTTTACTGCATTTCTAATGCTCTTGTTGTCTACCTCAAGTTCAATTACCATTTTTCTCATGGATTTGGTTGGATCCTTTAGGATTTTGGATTTGAGAGCTTTAATAAAAGCTTTGGTACGTTTTTTGTTGCTTCGTCCACTTCCAGACTTTCTGGTAATAGTTTTGCTCATAGTCATTCTCTTCTTTCCATTATAAACAGTCTTTATGGACACTCCAACTATTTTTGAAATCTCCTTTGGTGTGACGAGTGCATTCAGCAAATCACACACTCTTTGACGTTTGCTTTCCTGATTACTCATGTGGGCAAAAGTTTGTGAAAAGGTATGGATAATAGTGTTAGGTATGATTATGACATCAGTATATGTTTGGGTTCAAAACAACTGACGTAGTGTCTGCTGAGAAAAAACAACTAAATGTTCAGTGTACATTTGGCTTCCACACCCTGTATGTGTATATACATATATATATATATATATATATATATATATATATATATATATATATATATATATACACACACACACACACACACAAATATTTATATATGTGTGAGTGTATCTATCTATCTATCTATCTATCTATCTATCTATATATATATATATATAAATATATATATATATATATATATATATATATGTGTGTGTGTGTGTGTGTGTGTGTGTGTGTGTGTGTGTGTATAGTGTTTCCAACAGTCAGTGTTTTCAGCAGGTTGAGTCAGTTCAGTTGTGCTCATGTGTCGTTGGTGTTCATCAGGTGGACTTTGAACGCCTCCTCCTCCTCAGAACGGTGGAACAACTGAAGGAACATGAAGGAACATGTAAATGTAGTGAATCAGACAAAAACACACATTTAGATCTGAGGTGAAAAACACCAAAGTACAGTTTGAGTTCAATAATGTGTCAGAGTCTGAAGGAGGGAGTGGGAGAAGAGTGGAAAAGAAGAGAAAGAAAAGACAAGACGAACAGAAGAGAAAAAATGACAAAAGTGGAAAAGAAGAGAAAGAAAAGACAAGACGAACAGAAGAGAAAAAATGACAAAAGTGAAAAAGAAGAGAAAGAAAAGACAAGACGAACAGAAGAGAAAAAAATGACAAAAGTGGAAAAGAAGAGAAAGAAAAGACAAGACGAACAGAAGAGAAAAAATGACAAAAGTGGAAAAGAAGAGAAAGAAAAGACAAGACGAACAGAAGAGAAAAAATGACAAAAGTGGAAAAGAAGAGAAAGAAAAGACAAGACGAACAGAAGAGAAAAAATGACAAAAGTGGAAAAGAAGAGAAAGAAAAGACAAGACGAACAGAAGAGAAAAAATGACAAAAGTGGAAAGGAAGAGAAAGAAAAGACAAGACCAAAAGAAGAGAAAAAATGACAAAAGTGGAAAAGAAGAGAAAGAAAAGACAAGACCAAAAGAAGAGAAAAAATGACAAAAGTTTGAAAAGAAGAGAAAGAAAAGACAAGACCAAAAGAGAGAAAAAATGACAAAAGTGGAAAAGAAGAGAAAGAAAAGACAAGACCAAAAGAAGAGAAAAAATGACAAAAGTGGAAAAGAAGAGAAAGAAAAGACAAGACGAAAAGAAGAGAAAAAATGACAAAAGTGGAAAAGAAGAGAAAGAAAAGACAAGACGAACAGAAGAGAAAAAAAATGACAAAGTGGAAAAGAAGAGAAAGAAAAGACAAGAGAAAAAGAAGAGAAAAAATGACAAAAGTGGAAAAGAAGAGAAAGAAAAGACAAGAGCAAAAGAAGAGAAAAAATGACAAAAGTGGAAAAGAAGAGAAAGAAAAGACAAGACCAAAAGAAGAGAAAAAATGACAAAAGTGGAAAAGAAGAGAAAGAAAAGACAAGACCAAAGAAGAGAAAAAATGACAAAAGTGGGAAAAGAAGAGAAAGAAAAGACAAGACCAAAAGAAGAGAAAAAATGACAAAAGTGGAAAAGAAGAGAAAGAAAAGACAAGCGAAAAGAAAGAAGAGAAAAAAAATGACAAAGTACGGAAAAGAAGAGAAAGAAAAGACAAGACGAAAGAAGAGAAAAAATGACAAAAGTGGAAAAGAAGAGAAAGAAAAGACAAGACGAAAAGAAGAGAAAAAATGACAAAAGGGAAAAGAAGAGGAAAGAAAAGACAAGAGCAAAAGAAGAGAAAAAATGACAAAAGTGGAAAAGAAGAGAAAGAAAAGGACAAGACCAAAAGAAGGAAAAAAAAACAAAAGTGGAAAAGAAGAGAAAGAAAAGACAAGACGAAAAGAAGAGAAAAATGACAAAAGTGGAAAAGAAGAGAAAGAAAAGACAAGAGCAAAAGAAGAGAAAAAAAAATGACAAAAGTGGAAAAGAAGAGAAAGAAAAGACAAGAGCAAAAGAAGAGAAAAAATGACAAAGTGGAAAAGAAGAGAAAGAAAAGACAAGAGCAAAAGAAGAGAAAAAATGACAAAAGGAAAAGAAGAGAAAGAAAAGACAAGAGCAAAAGAAGAGAAAAAAATAACAAAAGTGGAAAAGAAGAGAAAGAAAAGAAAGACGAAAAAAAAAAAAAGAAGAGAAAAAAATGACAAAGTGGAAAAGAAAGAAGAGAAAGAAAAGCAAGAGCAAAAGAAGAGAAAAAATGAAAAAGTGGAAAGAAGAGAAGAAAAGACAAGAGCAAAAGAAGAGAAAAAAATAACAAAAGTGGAAAAGAAGAGAAAAAGAAAAGACAAGACGAAAAAGAGAAAAAAATGAAAAAGTGGAAAAGAAGAGAAAGAAAAAGACAGAGCAAAAGAAGAGAAAAAAAATGACAAAAGTGGAAAAGAAGAGAAAGAAAAGACAAGAGCAAAAGAAGAGAAAAATGACAAAAGTGGAAAAGAAGAGAGGAAAGACAAAAGAGCAAAAGAAGAGAAAAAAATAACAAAAGTGGAAAAGAAGAGAAAGAAAAGACAAGACGAAAAGAAGAGAAAAAATGACAAAAGTGGAAAAGAAGAGAAAGAAAAGACAAGAGCAAAAGAAGAGAAAAAAATGACAAAAGTGGAAAAGAAGAGAAAGAAAAGACAAGACGAAAAGAAGAGAAAAAATAACAAAAGTGGAAAAGAGAGAAAGAAAAGACAAGACGAAAGAAGAGAAAAAAATGACAAGTGGAGACAAGAACGAATGGAAAGAAGAAGAGCAAAAATGACACAAAGTGGAAACAGAAGAGAAAGAAAAGACAAGAGCAAAAGAAGAGAAAAATGACAAAAGTGGAAAAGAGAGAAGAAAAGCCAAGAGCAAAAGAAGAGAAAAAATGACAAAAGTGGAAAAGAAGAGGAAAGAAAGACAAGCCGAAAAGAAGAGAAAAAATGACAAAAGTGGAAAAGAAGAGAAAGAAAAGACAAGAGCAAAAGAAGAGAAAAAATGACAAAAGTGGAAAAGAAGAGAAAGAAAAGACAAGAGCAAAAGAAGAGAAAAAAATGACAAAAGTGGAAAAGAAGAGAAAGAAAAGACAAGAGCAAAAGAAGAGAAAAAATGACAAAAGTGGAAAAGAAGAGAAAGAAAAGACAAGACGAAAAGAAGAGAAAAAATGACAAAAGTGGAAAAGAAGAGAAAGAAAAGACAAGAGCAAAAGAAGAGAAAAAATGACAAAAGTGGAAAAGAAGAGAAAGAAAAGACAAGAGCAAAAGAAGAGAAAAAATGACAAAAGTGGAAAAGAAGAGAAAGAAAAGACAAGAGCAAAAGAAGAGAAAAAATGACAAAAGTGGAAAAGAAGAGAAAGAAAAGACAAGAGCAAAAGAAGAGAAAAAATGACAAAAGTGGAAAAGAAGAGAAAGAAAAGACAAGAGCAAAAGAAGAGAAAGACAAAAGTGCAGACAGTGGTAGAAGGCAGAAGTGGAGCTGACCTCCCAGACTTCAGTGTGTTCTGTTGGTTTTTCACACAGGGTCAGTTCACTGACACTAACATCCAAACATGAGAGAGGGATTCCAACAGAAACTCATCCTTCTGTTCCTTCTGAATGTGTGTATGTGTGTATGTGTGTATGTGTGTATTTGTGTATGTGTATGTGTGTATGTGTATTTGTGTATGTGTGTATGTGTGTATTTGTGTATGTGTGTATGTGTGTATGTGTGTATTTGTGTATTTGTGTATGTGTATGTGTGTATGTGTATGTGTGTATGTGTGTATGTGTGTATGTGTGTATTTGTGTATGTGTGTATGTGTGTATGTGTGTATGTGTGTATGTGTATTTGTGTATTTGTGTATGTGTGTATCTGTGTATTTGTGTATGTATGTGTGTGTATTTGCAGTGCTTGTGTTGTCAGTAAATGAACAGTTCCTGTGGTTTGTGTGATTCCACATCAGAATGTGTGACGTATTAAACTGAACTGTGTCAGTGAAGGAGCAGATCTGAAAACAGCTGTCAATCAAACAGATTCAGCCTTCAGACCCATCCTCCAATCAGCATGCGGAAGCTCGGTGTCCGACCCGGCCAAACTCCGCCCACAGCTCTGAGCGTCTGGGGGCGGGACGACAGGTGTGATGTGTCCAGTGCTGGTCCAGTTTGTAGTGGTTTTACAGGAGTTCCACTCAGTCCCATTGAAGTGAATGGACCAGAGGAGGAGAAGTGAACAACAGCCAGTCCACTGACCTGAGATCAGACCGACTGTGAACAAACTGACCTGAGATCAGACCGACTGTGAACCCACTGACCTGAGATCAGACCGACTGTGAACCACTGACCTGAGATCAGACCGACTGTGAACCCACTGACCTGAGATCAGACCGACTGTGAACCCACTGACCTGAGATCAGACCGACTGTGAACAAACTGACCTGAGATCAGACCGACTGTGAACAAACTGACCTGAGATCAGACCGACTGTGAACCCACTGACCTGAGATCAGACCGACTGTGAACCAACTGACCTGAGATCAGACCGACTGTGAACCCACTGACCTGAGATCAGACCGACTGTGAACCACTGACCTGAGATCAGACCGACTGTGAACAAACTGACCTGAGATCAGACCGACTGTGAACCCACTGACCTGAGATCAGACCGACTGACTTGAGATCAGACCGACTGTGAACCCACTGACCTGAGATCAGACCGACTGTGAACAAACTGACCTGAGATCAGACCGACTGTGAACCCACTGACCTGAGATCAGACCGACTGTGAACCCACTGACCTGAGATCAGACCGACTGTGAACCACTGACCTGAGATCAGACCGACTGTGAACCCACTGACCTGAGATCAGACCGACTGTGAACCAACTGACCTGAGATCAGACCGACTGTGAACCCACTGACCTGAGATCAGACCGACTGTGAACCCACTGACCTGAGATCAGACCGACTGTGAACCCACTGACCTGAGATCAGACCGACTGTGAACCCACTGACCTGAGATCAGACCGACTGACTTGAGATCAGACCGACTGTGAACCCACTGACCTGAGATCAGACCGACTGTGAACCACTGACCTGAGATCAGACCGACTGTGAACCCACTGACCTGAGATCAGACCGACTGTGAACCCACTGACCTGAGATCAGACCGACTGACTTGAGATCAGACCGACTGTGAACCCACTGACCTGAGATCAGACCGACTGTGAACCACTGACCTGAGATCAGACCGACTGTGAACCAACTGACCTGAGATCAGACCGACTGTGAACCCACTGACCTGAGATCAGACCGACTGACTTGAGATCAGACCGACTGTGAACCCACTGACCTGAGATCAGACCGACTGTGAACCCACTGACCTGAGATCAGACCGACTGTGAACCAACTGACCTGAGATCAGACCGACTGTGAACCAACTGACCTGAGATCAGACCGACTGTGAACAAACTGACCTGAGATCAGACCGACTGTGAACCCACTGACCTGAGATCAGACCGACTGTGAACCCACTGACCTGAGATCAGACCGACTGTGAACCAACTGACCTGAGATCAGACCGACTGTGAACCCACTGACCTGAGATCAGACCGACTGACCTGAGATCAGACCGACTGTGAACCCACTGACCTGAGATCAGACCGACTGTGAACCCACTGACCTGAGATCAGACCGACTGTGAACCCACTGACCTGAGATCAGACCGACTGTGAACCCACTGACCTGAGATCAGACCGACTGTGAACCAACTGACCTGAGATCAGACCGACTGTGAACCCACTGACCTGAGATCAGACCGACTGTGAACCCACTGACCTGAGATCAGACCGACTGACCTGAGATCAGACCGACTGTGAACCCACTGACCTGAGATCAGACCGACTGTGAACCCACTGACCTGAGATCAGACTGACTGTGAACCCACTGACCTGAGATCAGACCGACTGTGAACCCACTGACCTGAGATCAGACCGACTGTGAACCAACTGACCTGAGATCAGACCGACTGTGAACCCACTGACCTGAGATCAGACCGACTGTGAACCCACTGACCTGAGATCAGACCGACTGTGAACCCACTGACCTGAGATCAGACCGACTGTGAACCCACTGACCTGAGATCAGACCGACTGTGAACCAACTGACCTGAGATCAGACCGACTGTGAACCACTGACCTGAGATCAGACCGACTGTGAACAAACTGACCTGAGATCAGACCGACTGTGAACCCACTGACCTGAGATCAGACCGACTGTGAACCAACTGACCTGAGATCAGACCGACTGTGAACCACTGACCTGAGATCAGACCGACTGTGAACCCACTGACCTGAGATCAGACCGACTGTGAACAAACTGACCTGAGATCAGACCGACTGTGAACCCACTGACCTGAGATCAGACCGACTGACTTGAGATCAGACCGACTGTGAACCCACTGACCTGAGATCAGACCGACTGTGAACAAACTGACCTGAGATCAGACCGACTGTGAACCCACTGACCTGAGATCAGACCGACTGACTTGAGATCAGACCGACTGTGAACCCACTGACCTGAGATCAGACCGACTGTGAACCAACTGACCTGAGATCAGACCGACTGTGAACCAACTGACCTGAGATCAGACCGACTGTGAACAAACTGACCTGAGATCAGACCGACTGTGAACCCACTGACCTGAGATCAGACCGACTGTGAACCCACTGACCTGAGATCAGACCGACTGTGAACAAACTGACCTGAGATCAGACCGACTGTGAACCCACTGACCTGAGATCAGACCGACTGTGAACCCACTGACCTGAGATCAGACCGACTGTGAACCACTGACCTGAGATCAGACCGACTGTGAACCCACTGACCTGAGATCAGACCGACTGTGAACCAACTGACCTGAGATCAGACCGACTGTGAACCCACTGACCTGAGATCAGACCGACTGTGAACCCACTGACCTGAGATCAGACCGACTGTGAACCCACTGACCTGAGATCAGACCGACTGTGAACCCACTGACCTGAGATCAGACCGACTGACTTGAGATCAGACCGACTGTGAACCCACTGACCTGAGATCAGACCGACTGTGAACCACTGACCTGAGATCAGACCGACTGTGAACCCACTGACCTGAGATCAGACCGACTGTGAACCCACTGACCTGAGATCAGACCGACTGTGAACCCACTGACCTGAGATCAGACCGACTGACTTGAGATCAGACCGACTGTGAACCCACTGACCTGAGATCAGACCGACTGTGAACCACTGACCTGAGATCAGACCGACTGTGAACCAACTGACCTGAGATCAGACCGACTGTGAACCCACTGACCTGAGATCAGACCGACTGACTTGAGATCAGACCGACTGTGAACCCACTGACCTGAGATCAGACCGACTGACTTGAGATCAGACCGACTGTGAACCCACTGACCTGAGATCAGACCGACTGTGAACCAACTGACCTGAGATCAGACCGACTGTGAACCAACTGACCTGAGATCAGACCGACTGTGAACAAACTGACCTGAGATCAGACCGACTGTGAACCCACTGACCTGAGATCAGACCGACTGTGAACCCACTGACCTGAGATCAGACCGACTGTGAACCAACTGACCTGAGATCAGACCGACTGTGAACCCACTGACCTGAGATCAGACCGACTGACCTGAGATCAGACCGACTGTGAACCCACTGACCTGAGATCAGACCGACTGTGAACCCACTGACCTGAGATCAGACCGACTGTGAACCCACTGACCTGAGATCAGACTGACTGTGAACCCACTGACCTGAGATCAGACCGACTGTGAACCCACTGACCTGAGATCAGACCGACTGTGAACCAACTGACCTGAGATCAGACCGACTGTGAACCCACTGACCTGAGATCAGACCGACTGTGAACCCACTGACCTGAGATCAGACCGACTGACCTGAGATCAGACCGACTGTGAACCAACTGACCTGAGATCAGACCGACTGTGAACCCACTGACCTGAGATCAGACCGACTGACCTGAGATCAGACCGACTGTGAACCCACTGACCTGAGATCAGACCGACTGTGAACCCACTGACCTGAGATCAGACCGACTGTGAACCCACTGACCTGAGATCAGACTGACTGTGAACCCACTGACCTGAGATCAGACCGACTGTGAACCCACTGACCTGAGATCAGACCGACTGTGAACCAACTGACCTGAGATCAGACCGACTGTGAACCCACTGACCTGAGATCAGACCGACTGTGAACCCACTGACCTGAGATCAGACCGACTGACCTGAGATCAGACCGACTGTGAACCCACTGACCTGAGATCAGACCGACTGTGAACCCACTGACCTGAGATCAGACCGACTGTGAACCCACTGACCTGAGATCAGACCGACTGTGAACAAACTGACCTGAGATCAGACCGACTGTGAACCCACTGACCTGAGCTGAACCAGTTCTAACACATGTGGAGTCAATGAAATGAAAATAACTGAACAGATTTGAGTCATTTTAGGAGAAGATGAACTTCTACTGCAGTCTGACACTAAACACCTGAGATAGAACTAGAGTTAACAGAAGAGACGACAGCATAGAACTAGAGTTAACAGAAGAGACGACAGCATAGAACTAGAGTTCACAGAAGAGACGACAGCACAGAACTAGAGTTAACAGAAGAGACGACAGCATAGAACTAGAGTTAACAGAAGAGACGACAGCATAGAACTAGAGTTCACAGAAGAGACGACAGCACAGAACTAGAGTTAACAGAAGAGACGACAGCATAGAACTAGAGTTAACAGAAGAGACGACAGCACAGAACTAGAGTTCACAGAAGTGACGACAGCACAGAACTAGAGTTCACAGAAGAGACGACAGCATAGAACTAGAGTTAACAGAAGAGACAACAGCACAGAACTAGAATTCACAGAAGAGACGACAGCATAGAACTAGAGTTAACAGAAGAGACGACAGCATAGAACTAGAGTTCACAGAAGTGACGACAGCATAGAACTAGAGTTAACAGAAGAGACGACAGCATAGAACTAGAGTTCACAGAAGTGACGACAGCACAGAACTAGAGTTAACAGAAGAGACGACAGCACAGAACTAGAGTTCACAGAAGAGACGACAGCATAGAACTAGAGTTCACAGAAGTGACGACAGCACAGAACTAGAGTTCACAGAAGAGACGACAGCATAGAACTAGAGTTAACAGAAGAGACATCAGCACAGAACTAGAGTTCACAGAAGTGACGACAGCATAGAACTAGAGTTAACAGAAGAGACGACAGCACAGAACTAGAGTTAACAGAAGAGACGACAGCATAGAACTAGAGTTCACAGAAGTGACGACAGCATAGAACTAGAGTTAACAGAAGAGACGACAGCATAGAACTAGAGTTCACAGAAGTGACGACAGCACAGAACTAGAGTTCACAGAAGAGACGACAGCATAGAACTAGAGTTAACAGAAGAGACAACAGCATAGAACTAGAGTTAACAGAAGAGACGACAGCATAGAACTAGAGTTAACAGAAGAGACGACAGCATAGAACTAGAGTTAACAGAAGTGACGACAGCACAGAACTAGAGTTCACAGAAGAGACGACAGCATAGAACTAGAGTTCACAGAAGAGACGACAGCATAGAACTAGAGTTAACAAAAGAGACGACAGCATAGAACTAGAGTTAACAGAAGAGACGACAGTATAGAACTAGAGTTCACAGAAGTGACGACAGCACAAAACTAGAGTTCACAGAAGAGACGACAGCATAGAACTAGAGTTAACAGAAGAGACAACAGCACAGAACTAGAATTCACAGAAGAGACGACAGCACAGAACTAGAGTTCACAGAAGAGACAACAACATAGAACTAGAACACAGGCCCAACCAGACAGGTAAGGGGGTTGGGGGAGTTCTGGGGTCACAGGTCAAAGGTCAAAGGTCAGGACTGGCCTGACGTGTCCACATCTAGAACAGTAGCCCCTCCCCCAGAGGGGCGTGGTTAAAGGGACAGCATTGATGGACAGACTGAATACAGTCATTTATCTGCACTGACACACATGTGCAGTTCAGCCCATGGACTGGACCAGAACCTTAACTGGACCAGAACCTTCAGTGAACCAGAACCTTAACTGGACCAGAACCTTAACTGGACCAGAACCTTTAGTGGACCAGAACCTTAACTGGACCAGAACCTTTAGTGAACCAGAACCTTTAGTGAACCAGAACCTTCAGTGAACCAGAACCTTTAGTGGACTAGAACCTTAACTGGACCAGAACCGTAACTGGACCAGAACCTTCAGTAGACCAGAACCTTTAGTGGACCAGAACCTTTAGTGGACTAGAACCTTAACTGGACCAGAACCTTAACTGGACCAGAACCTTCAGTGGACCGGTTCTGATCCACATGGGGCCACATGTGGGACACCCCTGGTTCAGAGGTTCACCTTTAAGTCCTGTTTGCTGTGAATGTGAAGGTGGACCCCTCAGACCGGTCTCCTGGGTCCAGGTGGACTCTCAGTTCCCCATTCTGGACCACATGTAAAGTGGTTTTCACTTCCACATACGGTGGAACTGAACCAGGTTCATTTAACCCTTTAGGACCTGACGTGTCTGTGGAGACACCAACTGAAAGAACTGACTTCAATATTCATGTGAATTCAACTGGTACTGGAATAGACCTGGATCTGAGCATGCTCAGATCAGACCCCGCCCCAAAACTGTCCTTCAAATAAGACTGTACACACTTAGACCTCCCCCTAAACCTCCCCCTCGGCCCTCAAACCTTTACCCCTCCCCCTAAGCCTCCCCCTTACTCCTCCCCCTTGACCCTTCCTTCTACCCCTTCCCCCTCCCCTAGGCCTCCCCCTTACTCCCCCCCCTTGGCCCTCCCCCTTACTCCTCCCCCTTGGCCCTTGGGGTGCAGTGGGATTGGGCCTAAGGCTCCGCCCACAGCAGGTCTAATGTACAGTTCTGTTTTTTTTTTTTTTTTTTTGGTGAAATCTGATTTTGTGGGTTCATATTCCACATTAAAAGTGATTTCTATCAGTCTAGAGTCTGAACTGAAGTGACCCACATGCACTAAAGTGGTCTAGGTCAGATTTAGGACCACATATAACAGTGGTCTAGGTCAGATTTAGGACCACATATGACAGTGGTCTAGGTCAGATTTAGGACCACATATGACAGTGGTCTAGGTCAGATTTAGGACCATATATAACAGTGGTCTGGGTCAGATTTAGGACCACATATGACAGTGATCTGGGTCAGATTTAGGACCATATATAACAGTGGTCTGGGTCAGATTTAGGACCATATATAACAGTGGTCTGGGTCAGATTTAGGACCACATATGACAGTGGTCTAGGTCAGATTTAGGACCATATATAACAGTGGTCTGGGTCAGATTTAGGACCACATATGACAGTGGTCTGGGTCAGATTTAGGACCATATATAACAGTGGTCTGGGTCAGATTTAGGACCATATATAACAGTGGTCTGGGTCAGATTTAGGACCATATATAACAGTGGTCTGGGTCAGATTTAGGACCATATATAACAGTGGTCTGGGTCAGATTTAGGACCATATATAACAGTGGTCTGGGTCAGATTTAGGACCACATATGACAGTGGTCTAGGTCAGATTTAGGACCATATATAACAGTGGTCTGGGTCAGATTTAGGACCATATATAACAGTGGTCTGGGTCAGATTTAGGACCATATATAACAGTGGTCTGGGTCAGATTTAGGACCACATATGACAGTGGTCTAGGTCAGATTTAGGACCATATATAACAGTGGTCTGGGTCAGATTTAGGACCATATATAACAGTGGTCTGGGTCAGATTTAGGACCATATATAACAGTGGTCTAGGTCAGATTTAGGACCATATATAACAGTGGTCTGGGTCAGATTTAGGACCATATATAACAGTGGTCTGGGTCAGATTTAGGACCACATATGACAGTAGTCTAGGTCAGATTTAGGACCATATATAACAGTGGTCTGGGTCAGATTTAGGACCATATATAACAGTGGTCTGGGTCAGATTTAGGACCATATATAACAGTGGTCTGGGTCAGATTTAGGACCACATATGACAGTGGTCTAGGTCAGATTTAGGACCACATATGACAGTGGTCTAGGTCAGATTTAGGACCATATATAACAGTGGTCTGGGTCAGATTTAGGACCATATATAACAGTGGTCTGGGTCAGATTTAGGACCATATATAACAGTGGTCTGGGTCAGATTTAGGACCACATATGACAGTGGTCTAGGTCAGATTTAGGACCACATATGACAGTGGTCTAGGTCAGATTTAGGACCACATATGACAGTGGTCTAGGTCAGATTTAGGACCACATATGACAGTGGTCTAGGTCAGATTTAGGACCACATATGACAGTGGTCTGGGTCAGATCCAGGTCACATATGGACACATTTACCTACAGTGTGAACACAGTCTTAGTTTCCCTCTAATCATGTTTCTGTTTAATTCTGCTGTTGTCAGTCTGATGCATTTGTTTTTCATTTGTTGGTGTTTGTTCTTCTGTTTCTGTTTCAGGTGCAGTTGCAGATCCAAAGTGTCAAACAGAAATTAAAGTTCGACGCCACACAGTTTATGAGGCTTCAGTTGGACAGAAGCTGAGGATTAACTGTACAGTAGAGTTCTGTGAGGGTCCACCACCACCGGTCTACTGGTATAAACTGGAAAATAGTGAAGTCCTGGTAAACGTCAGCAGGATCAGGCACCTGGAAACAGAATGGAGGATGGAGAAACATCTGGGAGGAGTTTCACTGTTGGTGTTCGGTGGAGTTCTCAGCTCTGACTCAGGCATCTATCAGTGTGAAAGTGGAAACGCACTGAGTCACTACATCAACGTGTCCATCAGTGGTGAGTGGGACTTCCATCTGAATGTGTTCTGGAAATGTCTATGCCCACAGTACTGAGGGAGTAAATGTGGGTGTGTCCACGTCCACAGTACTGAGGGAGTAAATGTGGGTGTGTCCACGTCCACAGTACTGAGGGAGTAAATGTGGGTGTGTCCACGTCCACAGTACTGAGGGAGTAAATGTGGGTGTGTCCACGTCCACAGTACTGAGGGAGTAAATGTGGGTGTGTCCACGTCCACAGTACTGAGGGAGTAAATGTGGGTGTGTCCACGTCCACAGTACTGAGGGAGTAAATGTGGGTGTGTCCACGTCCACAGTACTGAGGGAGTAAATGTGGGTGTGTCCACGTCCACAGTACTGAGGGAGTAAATGTGGGTGTGTCCACGTCCACAGTACTGAGGGAGTAAATGTGGGTGTGTCCACGTCCACAGTACTGAGGGAGTAAATGTGGGTGTGTCCACGTCCACAGTACTGAGGGAGTAAATGTGGGTGTGTCCACGTCCACAGTACTGAGGGAGTAAATGTGGGTGTGTCCACGTCCACAGTACTGAGGGAGTAAATGTGGGTGTGTCCACGTCCACAGTACTGAGGGAGTAAATGTGGGTGTGTCCACGTCCACAGTACTGAGGGAGTAAATGTGGGTGTGTCCACGTCCACAGTACTGAGGGAGTAAATGTGGGTGTGTCCACGTCCACAGTACTGAGGGAGTAAATGTGGGTGTGTCCACGTCCACAGTACTGAGGGAGTAAATGTGGGTGTGTCCACGTCCACAGTACTGAGGGAGTAAATGTGGGTGTGTCTACGTCCACAGTACTGAGGGGTAATGTGGGTGTGTCCACGTCCACAGTACTGAGGGAGTAAATGTGGGGTGTGTCTACGTCCACAGTACTGATGGAGTAAATGTGTGGTGTGTCCACGTCCACAGTACTGAGGGAGTAAATGTGGGTGTGTCCACGTCCACAGTACTGAGGGAGTAAATGTGGGGTGTGTCCACGTCCACAGTACTGAGGGAGTAAATGTGGGTGTGTCCACGTCCACAGTACTGAGGGAGTAAATGTGGGTGTGTCCACGTCCACAGTACTGAGGGAGTAAATGTGGTGTGTGTCTACGGTCCACAGTACTGAGGGAGTAAATGTGGGTGTGTCCACGTCCACAGTACTGAGGGGAGTAAATGTGGGTGTGTCCACGTCCACAGTACTGAAGGAGTAAATGTGGGTGTGTCTACGTCCACAGTGCTGAGGGAGTAAATGTGGGTGTGTCCACGTCCACAGTACTGAGGGAGTAAATTTGGGTGTGTCCACGTCCACAGTCCTGAGGGAGTAAATGTGGGTGTGTCGACGTCCACAGTGCTGAGGGAGTAAATGTGGGTGTGTCCACGTCCACAGTACTGAGGGAGTAAATGTGGGTGTGTCCACGTCCACAGTCCTGAGGGAGTAAATGTGGGTGTGTCCACGTCCACAGTACTACTGAGGGAGTAAATGTGGGTGTGTCCACGTCCACAGTACTACTGAGGGAGTAAATGTGGGTGTGTCCACGTCCACAGTGCTGAGGGAGTAAATGTGGGTGTGTCTACGTCCACAGTACTGAGGGAGTAAATGTGGGTGTGTCCACGTCCACAGTACTACTGAGGGAGTAAATGTGGGTGTGTCCACGTCCACAGTGCTGAGGGAGTAAATGTGGGTGTGTCCACGTCCACAGTACTACTGAGGGAGTAAATGTGGGTGTGTCTACGTCCACAGTGCTGAGGGAGTAAATGTGGGTGTGTCTACGTCCACAGTACTGAGGGAGTAAATGTGGGTGTGTCTACGTCCACAGTACTACTGAGGGAGTAAATGTGGGTGTGTCTACGTCCACAGTGCTGAGGGAGTAAATGTGGGTGTGTCTACGTCCACAGTACTGAGGGAGTAAATGTGGGTGTGTCTACGTCCACAGTACTGAGGGAGTAAATGTGGGTGTGTCCACGTCCACAGTACTGAGGGAGTAAATGTGGGTGTGTCCACGTCCACAGTACTGAGGGAGTAAATGTGGGTGTGTCTACGTCCACAGTACTGAGGGAGTAAATGTGGGTGTGTCTACGTCCACAGTACTACTGAGGGAGTAAATGTGGGTGTGTCCACGTCCACAGTACTACTGAGGGAGTAAATGTGGGTGTGTCCACGTCCACAGTACTACTGAGGGAGTAAATGTGGGTGTGTCCACGTCCACAGTACTGAGGGAGTAAATGTGGGTGTGTCTACGTCCACAGTACTGAGGGAGTAAATGTGGGTGTGTCCACGTCCACAGTACTGAGGGAGTAAATGTGGGTGTGTCCACGTCCACAGTACTGAGGGAGTAAATGTGGGTGTGTCCACGTCCACAGTACTGAGGGAGTAAATGTGGGTGTGTCCACGTCCACAGTACTACTGAGGGAGTAAATGTGGGTGTGTCTACGTCCACAGTACTGAGGGAGTAAATGTGGGTGTGTCTACGTCCACAGAGCCAATCAGATGTTCTCATTTGTTCTGTTCCAATCAGCAGTAAGGACATGTTGTTGTCCCAGATCCAATCATGGACACTGTTCCATGAACTCATTGTCCTCTTGTGTCCACAGTACTGTGGTCGTACATGGAGTATACCCCCCCCCCACGTACACACCACAACCACATGGTGTCGGTCCACTACAGCTGAATATGGTTTGGTCCTGTCATGTTATGAATCCACTGAAAAGGATCAATTTCAGGGAAACAGACACAACAAACGAAGTACGGTAAAAAGATACTGTCATTGTACAACGACAAGAATACAGGTTACGAACTACACCAGGAAGTGAGGTAGAAGTCCCAAACAAATACTCACTAAAGGAACACAGGACAAAGGAGCCTCTAGAGCAGGGGTCTCAAACTCATTTACTTTCAGGGGCCACATTCAGCCTGATTTGATCTCCAGCGGGCCGAACCAGTAAAATAATAGCAAAATAACCTATAAATAATGGCAACTCCAAATTTTTGTCTCTGTTTTAGTGCAAAGAAACCCCATTAAATTATGAAAATACTTACTTTCATAAACTATCCAAACAAAAAAGATGCAAATAACCTGAAAAAAAACTTAAATTTCTTAAGAAAAACACGTGCAATTTTAACAATATTATGCCTCAACTTATCATTTATACATGTGCATTATGGATCAGATCTACAAAGACACTGTTGTTTGTCCATCAGTCTCTATGACGACCTTGACTTCAGTTTTTGTGGGTCCTGGAGTGGGTTGTCAGCCCTATTTTTGCCCTGAGGTATCTGCCACAAAGACACTAAACACTGAGGAACAGGCAGAAAATTGTTAAAATTGTGCTTAATTTTCTTTAGACATTTCAGGTTGTTCATATTTGTTCAGGTTATTCACATATTATTGTTACAGGATAGTTTGTAAATGTAAATATTTCCATAATTTAATGTTATTTTTTGCACAACAACAAAGACAAAAATTTGAAGTTGTGATTACTTCTAGACATAATGTAATAATTTTTTTCACATCAAACTGAGAAGAAAACATGGAGTCTTTATTTTTTGTAGGTTATTCTGCCGTTATTATTTTACAGTAGATCATATTGGTCTGTATGTGGAACCTGAACTAACTAAATTTTGACTGTGGAATTTTTGCACTTTGCAAATTCATCCCACGGGCCGCATTGAAACCTTTGGCGGGCCGCATTTGGCCCCCGGGCCGCATGTTTGAGACCCCTGCTCTAGAGAGAGCAGGCGGAATAACTGACACTAGAATGTTCCAAAATAACAGACCCACAAGGGGGAAATGTAGGCAGGTTAGCAGGACCCACTAACAGGTACAAGACCACTGAACTGAAGGACTACAGGACCCACTAACAGGTACAAGACCACTGAACTGAAGGACTACAGGACCCACTAACAGGTACAAGACCACTGAACTGAAGGACTACAGGACCACTAACAGGTACAAGACCACTGAACTGAAGGACTACAGGACCCACTAACAGGTACAAGACCACTGAACTGAAGGACTACAGGACCCACTAACAGGTACAAGACCACTGAACTGAAGGACTACAGGACCCACTAACAGGTACAAGACCACTGAACTGAAGGACTACAGGACCCACTAACAGGTACAAGACCACTGAACTGAAGGACTACAGGACCCACTAACAGGTACAAGACCACTGAACTGAAGGACTACAGGACCCACTAACAGGTACAAGACCACTGAACTGAAGGACTACAGGACCCACTAACAGGTACAAGACCACTGAACTGAAGGACTACAGGACCCACTAACAGGTACAAGACCACTGAACTGAAGGACTACAGGACCCACTAACAGGTACAAGACCACTGAACTGAAGGACTACAGGACCCACTAACAGGTATAAGACCACTGAACTGAAGGACTACAGGACCCACTAACAGGTACAAGACCACTGAACTGAAGGACTACAGGACAAACACTAGATCTTGCAAAAACAGAAATAAATTTCAAAGTCTGGCTCAGGAGTTGCCAAGGACTTACCTGAGGCTGAACGTTGAGAGGGGGGTATCAGGGGTCGCGGCAGAAGATCGGTGATGTGTGACATTGGTGTGTTGCTTGGTGGAGGTGGGGGTGCAGCAGCTGAGATCCAGTCAGCCTGGTGGAGTCACCTTGGTGGTTGAGGGAGGGGGCTGCAGATGGAGATTCAGACAGTGGAGGCCTTGAGCAGAAGAACCTGGGTGTGGGTCTGAGGAGGTGGGGGTCCAGACTGAAAAAGAAAGCATGTAGAATAAAGCAACGGAGGGAGGACTGGAACAGAGAACCAGGACTGACCATGGGTGCTGGAGGGTCCGGTACACAGGTGGTGTGCAGAGTCAGAGGCCGAAGGGCTGGATGACGCCCACCTGCTCACTGATTGGATTGGCTGCACCTGTCTGTCAAACACCACGCACACACATCCACATGAGGAGAGACAGGAAGGGAGGGGGAGGGACCACTGCCATGGCCAGAGCCGGAGGCAGAGGGCCCAACTTCTCCACCAGGCGTTAGCCTATGGAGAGACACACCCAGAGCCCTAATAAGAGGGTTACGACACGCTCTGATGTGTCCGCTCCAGTGATCATGGTTCATGTAAGCCCGAATAGTTCCAAAACAACCCAGCACTGGATGTTATTTAATGGGACAAACAGCAGTGGCATGGTCAATCTGAAATAAGCCCCACCCAACTGTTGTGTCACTACTGTGTTTACTGTTGTGTGTGTCATTTAGGGCTAAAGGTTGGCATTAGCTTGGATAGGCTACTTCCATGAGTGGTGCTAACTTTAGCAGTTCATTACCTCCGCCAAGGAGGTTATGTTTTTGCCAGGGTTTGTTTGTTTGTTTGTCTGTCTGTTTGTTTGTCTGTCCATTAGTGTGCAACATAACTCAAAAAGTTATGGACAGATTTTGATGAAATTTTCAGGGTTTGTTGGAAATGGGATAAGAGATGATTAAATTTTGGTGGTGATCGGGAGTGGGGGGGCCCACGGGGGGGGCCCATTTCCAACAAACCCTGAAAATTTCATCCAAATCTGTCCATAACTTCTTGAGTTATGTTGCACACTAACGGACAGACAAACAGACAGACAGACAAACCCTGGCAAAAACATAACCTCCTTGGCGTGGGGGGGGCCCACGGGGGGGGGGGGGGGGGGTACTGATCAGCCTTGGCGGAGGTCTGTGCTCTCCGAGTGCTTCTAGTTTATTCTGTCATTGGACTGGACCGGTAAAGAGACAGACGATGGACCATTAGAGTTTTCCTATTGGAGGACTGTGGTCCAATCAGAAAACAGTGTTTATCTGTGAACACCATGTGTCTGCCAAGCTCTGCTCTGAGAACACAAACAATAAGGCATTAACCACAGGATAGCATACAGGCTAACTTAGCATATTAGCATTAGCACACACACAATAAGGCATTAACCACAGGATAGCATACAGGCTAACTTAGCATATTAGCATTAGCACACACACAATAAGGCATTAACCACAGGATAGCATACAGGCTAACTTAGCATATTAGCATTAGCACACACACAATAAGGCATTGACCACAGGATAGCATACAGGCTAACTTAGCATGTTAGGATTAGCACACACACAAAAAGGCATTAAGTGCAGGATAGCATACAGGCTAACTTAGCATGTTAGCGTTAGCACACACACAATAAGGCATTAACCACAGAACCAGAACAGAAGCAGGACACTGCTTGGATCTGTGGGAACATGACGACAGTACCACAGGACCAGGGACAGAGGACACTTCCGTTAGACTTCTCTGTATGAAACTGGACAGACTTTCCTTGAACTCCGTGGAACAGACGGAATAATCCAACATTCGCTTCGGTACAGTACTGTGGTGGCCCAAGGAGAACAGCCCAAAGAAATGATCCACTATAAGAAAAAACACATCATCCACTTTTTCTATTAGGGGGCACTGTTTACCCAAAGGTCTCTTGCTTTAAAATGAAGGCCACCACAAAAATAAAAGCATAGGCTGAAATTTTTAAGGCCTTCAGGTGTTTCTTCTTATAGTGGATCATTTTCTGGGCTGGTGGAAAAATTTTTTGGCTGTTCTCATTTTTTTTCTTACAGTGGATAATTTTTTTGGGCTGTTTTCCTTATTTTATGGTGGACAATTTTTTGGGCTGTTTTCTTTTTTTCTTATAGGGATAATTTTTGGGCTGTTCTCTTTTTTTTTTCTTATAGTGGATAATTTTTTTGTGCTGTTTTCTTTTTTTCTTACAGTGGATAATTTTTTGGGCTGTTCTTTTTCTCTTACAGTGGAAATTTTTTTGAGCTGTTTTTCTTTTTTTCTTATAGTGGACAATCTTTTGGGCTGTTTTCTTTTTTTTATAGTGGACAAATTTTTTGGGTTGTTTTTCTTTTTTTTTATAGTGGACAGTTTTTTTGGCTTTTTCTTTTTTATAGGGGATAATTTTTGGGCTGTTTTTCTTTTTTTTTTATAGTGGACAGTTTTTTTGGCTTTTTCTTTTTTATAGGGGGATAATTTTTTGGGCTGTTTTCTTTTTTCTTATAGTGGATAATTTTTTGGGCTGTTTTCTTTTTTTCTTACAGTGGATCATTTTTTGGGCTGTTTTCTTTTTTTCTTATAGTGGATAATCTTTTTGGGGTGATTTCTTTTTTTATAGTGGACAATTTTTTGGGTTGTTCTTCTTTTTTTTTATAGTGGGCAGTTTTTGGGCTTTTTCTTTTCATAGGGATAATTTTTTGGGCTGTTTTTCTTTTTTAATAGGGACAGTTTTTTGGGCTGTTGTCTTTTTTTTCTTATAGTGGCTAATGTTTTGGGCTGTTTTCTTTTTTTATAGTGGACAGTTTTTTTTGGGCTGTTTTCTTTTTTTTCTTATAGTGGCTAATGTTTGGGCTGTTTTCTTTTTTTTATAGTGGACAGTTTTTGGGCTGTTGTCTTTTTTTCTTATAGTGGCTAATGTTTTGGGCTGTTTTCTTTTTTTATAGTGGACAGTTTTTTGGGCTGTTGTCTTTTTTCTTCTTATAGTGGCTAATGTTTTGGGCTGTTTTCTTTTTTTATAGTGGACAAGTTTTTTTGGGCTGTTTCTTTTTTTCTTATAGGGCTAATGTTTGGGTGTTTTCTTTTTTTATAGTGGACGTTTTTTGGGCTGTGTCTTTTTTCTTATAGTGGCTAATGTTTGGGCTGTTTATTTTTTATAGTGGACAGTTTTTTTGGGCTGTTTTCTTTTTTTCTTATAGTGGCTAATGTTTTGGGCTGTTTTCTTTTTTATAGTGGACAGTTTTTTTGGGCTGTTTCCTTTTTTTCTTATAGTGGCTAATGTTTGGGTCTGTTTTATTTTTTTTATAGTGGACAGTTTTTTGGGCTGTTGTCTTTTTTTCTTATAGTGGCTAATGTTTTGGGCTGTTTTCTTTTTTTTATAGTGGACAGTTTTTTTTGGTGTTTTCTTTTTTTCTTATAGGGCTAATGTTTTGGGCTCTGTTTTCTTTTTTTATAGAGGACAGTTTTTTTGGGCTGTTTTCTTTTTTTCTTATAGTGGCTAATGTTTGGGCTGTTTTATTTTTTTTTATAGTGGACAGTTTTTTGGGCTGTTGTCTTTTTTTCTTATAGTGGCTAATGTTTTGGGCTGTTTTTCTTTTTTTTATAGTGGGACAGTTTTTTTTGGGCTGTTTTCTTTTTTTCTTATAGTGGCTAATGTTTTGGGCTGTTTTCTTTTTTTATAGAGGACAGTTTTTTTTGGGCTGTTTTCTTTTTTTCTTATAGTGGCTATGTTTTGGGCTGTTTTCTTTTTTTTATAGTGGACAGTTTTTTGGGCTGTTGTCTTTTTTTTCTTATAGTGGCTAATGTTTTGGGCTGTTTTCTTTTTTTATAGTGGACAGTTTTTTTTGGGCTGTTGTCTTTTTTTCTTATAGTGGCTAATGTTTGGGCTGTTTTCTTTTTTATAGGGGACAGTTTTTTTGGGCTGTTTTCCTTTTTTTCTTATAGTGGCTAATGTTTTGGGCTGTTTTCTTTTTTTATAGGGGACAGTTTTTTGGGCTGTTTTCTTTTTTTCTATAGTGGCTAATGTTTTGGGCTGTTTTCTTTTTTTATAGTGGACAGTTTTTTTGGGCTGTTTTCTTTTTTTCTTATAGTGGCTAATGTTTTGGGCTGTTTTCTTTTTTTATAGGGGACAGTTTTTTTGGGCTGTTTTCTTTTTTTTCTATAGTGGCTAATGTTTGGGCTGTTTTCTTTTTTTATAGTGGACAGTTTTTTTTGGGCTGTTTTCTTTTTTTCTTATAGTGGCTAATGTTTTGGGCTGTTTTCTTTTTTTATAGGGGAAAGTTTTTTTGGCTGTTTTCTTTTTTTCTTATAGTGGCTAATGTTTTGGGCTGTTTTCTTTTTTTATAGTGGACAGTTTTTTTGGGCTGTTTTCTTTTTTTCTTGTAGTGGCTAATGTTTTGGGCTGTTTTCTTTTTTTCTTATAGTGGCTAATGTTTTGGGCTGTTTTCTTTTTTATAGTGGACAGTTTTTTGGGCTGTTTTCTTTTTTTTCTTATAGTGGCTAATGTTTGGGCTGTTTTTCTTTTTTTTATAGTGGACAGTTTTTTGGGCTGTTTTCTTTTTTTCTTATAGTGGCTAATGTTTTGGGCTGTTTTATTTTTTTATAGTGGACAGTTTTTTGGGCTGTTGTCTTTTTTTCTTATAGTGGCTAATGTTTTGGGCTGTTTTCTTTTTTATAGTGGACAGTTTTTGGGCTGTTGTCTTTTTTTTCTTATAGTGGCTAATGTTTTGGGCTGTTTTCTTTTTTCTTATAGTGGATAATTTTTTGGGCTGTTTTCTTTTTTTCTTACAGTGGATAATTTTTTGGGCTGTTTTCTTTTTTTCTTAGAGTGGATAATCTTTTGGGCTGTTTTCTTTTTTTATAGTGGACAGGTTTTTTGGGCTGTTTTCTTTTTTTCTTTATAGTGGCTAATGTTTTTGGGCTGTTTTCTTTTTTTTATAGTGGACAGTTTTTTTGGGCTGTTTTCTTTTTTTCTTATAGTGGCTAATGTTTTGGGCTGTTTTCTTTTTTTATAGTGGACAGTTTTTTTGGGCTGTTGTCTTTTTTTTCTTATAGTGGCTAATGTTTTGGGCTGTTTTCTTTTTTTTATAGTGGACAGTTTTTGGGCTGTTGTCTTTTTTTTTCTTATAGTGGCTAATGTTTTGGGCTGTTTTCTTTTTTTATAGGGGACAGTTTTTGTTTGGGCTGTTGTCTTTTTTTTTCTTGTAGTGGCTAATGTTTTGGGCTGTTTTCTTTTTTTATAGTGGACAGTTTTTTTGGGCTGTTTCTTTTTTTCTTATAGTGGCTAATGTTTGGGCTGTTTTTCTTTTTTTATAGGGGACAGTTTTTTGGGCTGTTTTCTTTTTTTCTTATAGTGGCTAATGTTTTGGGCTGTTTTTCTTTTTTTTATAGTGGACAGTTTTTGGGCTGTTTTCTTTTTTTCTTATAGTGGATAATTTTTTGGGCTGTTTTCTTTTTTTCTTACAGTGGATAATTTTTGGGCTGTTTTCTTTTTTTCTTATAGTGGATAATCTTTTGGGCTGTTTTCTTTTTTTATAGTGGATAGTTTTTTTGGGCTGTTTTCTTTTTTTTCTTATAGTGGCTAATGTTTTGGGCTGTTTTCTTTTTTTTATAGTGGACAGTTTTTTTGGGCTGTTTTTCTTTTTTTTCTTATAGTGGCTATGTTTTGGGCTGTTGTCTTTTTTTATAGTGGACAGTTTTTTGGGCTGTTTTCTTTTTTTCTACAGTGGATAATTTTTTGGGCTGTTTTCTTTTTTTCTTAGAGTGGATAATCTTTTGGGCTGTTTTCTTTTTTTATAGGTGGACAGTTTTTTTGGGCTGTTTTCTTTTTTTCTTATAGTGGCTAATGTTTTGGGCTGTTTTCTTTTTTTATAGTGGACAGTTTTTTTGGGCTGTTTTCTTTTTTCTTATAGTGGCTAATTTTTTGGCTTTTTTTTTTTTTTTATAGTGGACAGTTTTTTTTGGGCTGTTTTCTTTTTTTCTTATAGTGGCTAATGTTTTGGGCTGTTTTCTTTTTTTATAGTGGACAGTTTTTTTGGGCTGTTGTCTTTTTTTCTTATAGTGGCTAATGTTTGGGCTGTTTTCTTTTTTTATAGTGGACAGTTTTTTGGGCTGTTGTCTTTTTTTTCTTATAGTGGCTAATGTTGGGGCTGTTTTCTTTTTTTATAGGGGACAGTTTTTTTTTGGGCTGTTGTCTTTTTTTTCTTGTAGTGGCTAATGTTTTGGGCTGTTTTCTTTTTTTATAGTGGACAGTTTTTTTGGGCTGTTTTCTTTTTTTCTTATATGGCTAATGTTTTGGGCTGTTTTCTTTTTTTATAGGGGACAGTTTTTTGGGCTGTTTTTCTTTTTTCTTATAGTGGCTAATGTTTTGGGCTGTTTTCTTTTTTATAGGGGACAGTTTTTTTGGGCTGTTTTCTTTTTTCTTATAGTGGCTAATGTTTTGGGCTGTTTTCTTTTTTATAGTGGACAGTTTTTGGGCTGTTTTCTTTTTTTCTTATAGTGGATAATTTTTTTGGGCTGTTTTCTTTTTTCTTACAGTGGATAATTTTTTGGGCTGTTTTCTTTTTTTCTTATAGTGGATAATCTTTGGGCTGTTTTCTTTTTTTATAGTGGATAGTTTTTTTGGGCTGTTTTCTTTTTTCTTATAGTGGCTAATGTTTTGGGCTGTTTTCTTTTTTTTATAGAGGACAGTTTTTTTGGGCTGTTTTCTTTTTTTTCTTATAGTGGCTAATGTTTTGGGCTGTTTTCTTTTTTTATAGTAGACAGTTTTTTTGGGCTGTTTCTTTTTTTCTTATAGTGGCTAATGTTTTGGGCTGTTTTCTTTTTTTATAGTGGACAGTTTTTTTGGGCTTTTTTTCTTTTTTTCTTATAGTGGCTAATGTTTTGGGCTGTTTTCTTTTTTTATAGTGGACAGTTTTTTTTGGGCTGTTTCTTTTTTTCTTATAGTGGCTAATGTTTTGGGCTGTTTTCTTTTTTTATAGTGGACAGTTTTTTGGGCTGTTTTCTTTTTTTCTTACAGTGGATAATTTTTTGGGCTGTTTTCTTTTTTTCTTATAGTGGATAATCTTTTGGGCTGTTTTCTTTTTTTATAGTGGACAGTTTTTTTGGGCTGTTTTCTTTTTTTCTTATAGTGGCTAATGTTTTGGGCTGTTTTCTTTTTTTATAGTGGACAGTTTTTTTGGGCTGTTTTCTTTTTTTCTTATAGTGGCTAATGTTTTGGGCTGTTTTCTTTTTTTATAGTGGACAGTTATTTTGGGCTGTTTTCTTTTTTTCTTATAGTGGCTAATGTTTTGGGCTGTTTTCTTTTTTTATAGTGGACAGTTATTTTGGGCTGTTTTCTTTTTTTCTTATAGTGGCTAATGTTTTGGGCTGTTTTCTTTTTTTATAGTGGACAGTTTTTTTTGGGTTGTTTTCTTTTTTTTCTTATAGTGGCTAATGTTTTGGGCTGTTTTCTTTTTTATAGTGGACAGTTTTTTTGGGCTGTTTTCTCTTTTTCTTATAGTGGCTAATGTTTTGGGCTGTTTTCTTTTTTTATAGTGGACAGTTTTTTGGGCTGTTTTCTTTTTTTCTCATAGTGGCTAATGTTTTGGGCTGTTTTCTTTTTTTATAGTGGACAGTTTTTTGGGCTGTTTTCCTTTTTTCTTATAGTGGCTAATGTTTTGGGCTGTTTTCTTTTTTATAGTGGACAGTTTTTTTGGGCTGTTTTCTTTTTTTCTTATAGTGGCTAATGTTTTGGGCTGTTTTCTTTTTTTTATAGTGGACAGTTTTTGGGCTGTTTTCTTTTTTTCTTATAGTGGCTAATGTTTTGGGCTGTTTTCTTTTTTATAGTGGACAGTTTTTTGGGCTGTTTTCTTTTTTTCTCATAGTGGCTAATGTTTTGGGCTGTTTCTTTTTTCTTATAGTGGATAATTTTTTGGCTGTTTTCTTTTTTTCTTACAGTGGATAAGTTTTTGGGCTGTTTTCTTTTTTTCTTATAGTGGATAATCTTTTGGGCTGTTTTCTTTTTTTATAGTGGACAGTTTTTTTGGGCTGTTTTCTTTTTTTCTTATAGTGGCTAATGTTTTGGGCTGTTTTCTTTTTTTATAGTGGACAGTTTTTTGGGCTGTTTTCTTTTTTTCTTATAGTGGCTAATGTTTTGGGCTGTTTTCTTTTTTTATAGTGGACAGTTTTTTTGGGCTGTTTTCTTTTTTTCTTACAGTGGATAATTTTGGGCTGTTTTCTTTTTTCTTATAGTGGATAATCTTTTGGGCTGTTTTATTTTTATAGTGGACAGTTTTTTTGGGCTGTTTTCTTTTTTTCTTATAGTGGCTAATGTTTGGGGCTGTTTTTCTTTTTTTTATAGTGGACAGTTTTTTTTGGGCTGTTTCTTTTTTTCTCATAGTGGCTAATGTTTTGGGCTGTTTTCTTTTTTATAGTGGACAGTTTTTTGGGCTGTTTTCTTTTTTCTTATAGTGGCTAATGTTTGGGCTGTTTCTTTTTTTATAGTGGACAGTTTTTTTGGGCTGGTTTTCTTTTTTTCTTATAGTGGCTAATGTTTTGGGCTGTTTTCTTTTTTTATAGTGGACAGTTATTTTGGGCTGTTTCTTTTTTTCTTATAGTGGCTAATGTTTTTGGGCTGTTTTCTTTTTTATAGTGGACAGTTTTTTTGGGCTGTTTTCTTTTTTTCTTATAGTGGCTAATGTTTTGGGCTGTTTTCTTTTTTATAGTGGACAGTTTTTTTGGCTGTTTCTTTTTTTCTTATAGTGGCTAATGTTTTGGGCTGTTTCCTTTTTTTATAGTGGACAGTTTTTTGGGCTGTTTCTTTTTTTCTTACAGTGGATAATTTTTTTGGGCTGTTTTCTTTTTTTCCTTATAGTGGACAGTTTTTTTGGGCTGTTTTCTTTTTTTTCTTATAGTGGCTAATGTTTTGGGCTGTTTTCTTTTTTATAGTGGACAGTTTTTTTTGGGCTGTTTTCTTTTTTTCTATAGTGGCTAATGTTTTTGGCTGTTTTCTTTTTATAGTGGACAGTTTTTTTGGGCTGTTTTCTTTTTTTCTTATAGTGGCTAATGTTTTGGGCTGTTTTCTTTTTTATAGTGGACAGTTTTTTTTGGGCTGTTTTCTTTTTTTCTTATAGTGGCTAATGTTTTGGGCTGTTTTTCTTTTTTATAGTGAACAGTTTTTTTGGGCTGTTTTCTTTTTTTCTTATAGTGGCTAATGTTTTTGGCTGTTTTCTTTTTTTATAGTGGACAGTTTTTTGGGCTGTTTTCTTTTTTTCTCATAGTGGCTAATGTTTGGGGCTGTTTTCTTTTTTTATAGTGGACAGTTTTTTGGGCTGTTTTCCTTTTTTTCTTATAGTGGCTAATGTTTTGGGCTGTTTTCTTTTTTTATAGTGGACAGTTTTTTTTTGGGCTGTTTTCTTTTTTTCTTATAGTGGCTAATGTTTTGGGCTGTTTTCTTTTTTTTATAGTGGACAGTTTTTTTTGGGCTGTTTTCTTTTTTTCTTATAGTGGCTAATGTTTTTGGCTGTTTTCTTTTTTATAGTGGACAGTTTTTTGGGCTGTTTTCTTTTTTTCTTATAGTGGCTAATGTTTTGGGCTGTTTTCTTTTTTATAGTGGACAGTTTTTTTGGGCTGTTTTCTTTTTTCTTATAGTGGCTAATGTTTTGGGCTGTTTTTCTTTTTTATAGTGAACAGTTTTTTTGGGCTGTTTTCTTTTTTTCTTATAGTGGCTAATGTTTTGGGCTGTTTTCTTTTTTTATAGTGGACAGTTTTTTGGGCTGTTTCTTTTTTTCTCATAGTGGCTAATGTTTGGGGCTGTTTTCTTTTTTATAGTGGACAGTTTTTTGGGCTGTTTTCCTTTTTTCTTATAGTGGCTAATGTTTGGGCTGTTTTCTTTTTTATAGTGGACAGTTTTTTTGGGCTGTTTTCTTTTTTTCTTATAGTGGCTAATGTTTTGGGCTGTTTTCTTTTTTATAGTGGACAGTTTTTTTTGGGCTGTTTTCTTTTTTTTCTTATAGTGGCTAATGTTTTGGGCTGTTTTCTTTTTTTATAGTGGACGGTTATTTTGGGCTGTTTTCTTTTTTTCTTATAGTGGCTAATGTTTTGGGCTGTTTTCTTTTTTATAGTGGACAGTTTTTTGGGCTGTTTTCTTTTTTTCTTATAGTGGCTAATGTTTTGGGCTGTTTTCTTTTTTTTTATAGTGGACAGTTTTTTTGGGCTGTTTTTCTTTTTTTCTTATAGTGGCTAATGTTTTGGGCTGTTTTCTTTTTTTATAGTTGACAGTTATTTTGGGCTGTTTTCTTTTTTTATTATAGTGGCTAATGTTTTGGGCTGTTTTCTTTTTTATAGTGGACAGTTTTTTTTTGGCTGTTTTCTTTTTTTTCTTATAGTGGCTAATGTTTTGGGCTGTTTTCTTTTTTATAGTGGACAGTTTTTTTTGGCTGTTTTCTTTTTTTCTTATAGTGGCTAATGTTTTGGGCTGTTTCTTTTTTTATAGTGGACAGTTTTTTGGGCTGTTTTCTTTTTTTCTTACAGTGGATAATTTTTTGGGCTGTTTTCTTTTTTTCTTATAGTGGACAGTTTTTTTGGGCTGTTTTCTTTTTTTCTTATAGTGGCTAATGTTTTGGGCTGTTTTCTTTTTTATAGTGGACAGTTTTTTTGGGCTGTTTTCTTTTTTTCTTATAGTGGCTAATGTTTTTGGCTGTTTTCTTTTTATAGTGCGACAGTTTTTTGGGCTGTTTTCTTTTTTTCTTATAGTAGGCTAATGTTTTGGGCTGTTTTCTTTTTTATAGTGGACAGTTTTTTTGGGCTGTTTTCTTTTTTTCTTATAGTGGCTAATGTTTTGGGCTGTTTTTCTTTTTTATAGTGAACAGTTTTTTTGGGCTGGTTTTCTTTTTTTCTTATAGTGGCTAATGTTTTGGCTGTTTTCTTTTTTATAGTGGACAGTTTTTTGGGCTGTTTTCTTTTTTTCTCATAGTGGCTAATGTTTGGGGCTGTTTTCTTTTTTATAGTGGACAGTTTTTTGGGCTGTTTTCCTTTTTTCTTATAGTGGCTAAGTTTTGGGCTGTTTTCTTTTTTATAGTGACAGTTTTTTTTGGGATGTTTTCTTTTTTCTTATAGTGGCTAATGTTTTGGGCTGTTTCTTTTTTATAGTGGACAGTTTTTTTTGGGCTGTTTTCTTTTTTTTCTCATAGTGGCTAATGTTTTTGGCTGTTTTTCTTTTTTATAGTGGACAGTTTTTTGGGCTGTTTTCTTTTTTTCTTATAGTGGCTAATGTTTTGGGCTGTTTTCTTTTTTATAGTGGACAGTTTTTTTGGGCTGTTTTCTTTTTTTCTTATAGTGGCTAATGTTTTGGGCTGTTTCTTTTTTATAGTGAACAGTTTTTTTGGGCTGTTTCTTTTTTTCTTATAGTGGCTAATGTTTTGGGCTGTTTTCTTTTTTATAGTGGACAGTTTTTTGGGCTGTTTTCTTTTTTTCTCATAGTGGCTAATGTTTGGGGCTGTTTTCTTTTTTTATAGTGGACAGTTTTTTGGGCTGTTTTCCTTTTTTCTTATAGTGGCTAATGTTTTGGGCTGTTTTCTTTTTTATAGTGGACAGTTTTTTTGGGCTGTTTTCTTTTTTTCTTATAGTGGCTAATGTTTTGGGCTGTTTTCTTTTTTATAGTGGACAGTTTTTTTGGGCTGTTTTCTTTTTTTTCTTATAGTGGCTAATGTTTTGGGCTGTTTTCTTTTTTTATAGTGGACAGTTATTTTGGGCTGTTTTCTTTTTTTCTTATAGTGGCTAATGTTTTGGGCTGTTTTCTTTTTTATAGTGGACAGTTTTTTG
The DNA here is from genome assembly GCF_902148855.1 of Sphaeramia orbicularis. NCBI lineage: Eukaryota > Metazoa > Chordata > Actinopteri > Kurtiformes > Apogonidae > Sphaeramia > Sphaeramia orbicularis. Next base: position 137,828 of record NW_021941630.1, read on the forward strand.
GGCTGTTTTCTTTTTTTCTTATAGTGGCTAATGTTTTGGGCTGTTTTCTTTTTTTTATAGTGGACAGTTTTTTTTGGGCTGTTTTCTTTTTTTCTTATAGTGGCTAATGTTTTGGGCTGTTTTCTTTTTTTATAGTGGACAGTTATTTTGGGCTGTTTTCTTTTTTTATTATAGTGGCTAATGTTTTGGGCTGTTTTCTTTTTTATAGTGGACAGTTTTTTTGGGCTGTTTTCTTTTTTTCTTATAGTGGCTAATGTTTTGGGCTGTTTTCTTTTTTATAGTGGACAGTTTTTTTGGCTGTTTTCTTTTTTTCTTATAGTGGCTAATGTTTTGGGCTGTTTTCTTTTTTTATAGTGGACAGTTTTTTGGGCTGTTTTCTTTTTTTCTTACAGTGGATAATTTTTTGGGCTGTTTTCTTTTTTTCTTATAGTGGACAGTTTTTTTTGGGCTGTTTTCTTTTTTTCTTATAGTGGCTAATGTTTTGGGCTGTTTTCTTTTTTATAGTGGACAGTTTTTTTTGGGCTTGTTTTCTTTTTTTCTTATAGTGGCTAATGTTTTTGGCTGTTTTCTTTTTTATAGTGGACAGTTTTTTGGGCTGTTTCTTTTTTTCTTATAGTGGCTAATGTTTTGGGCTGTTTTTCTTTTTTATAGTGGACAGTTTTTTTGGGCTGTTTCTTTTTTTCTTATAGTGGCTAATGTTTTGGGCTGTTTTCTTTTTTATAGTGAACAGTTTTTTTGGGCTGTTTTCTTTTTTTCTTATAGTGGCTAATGTTTTGGGCTGTTTTCTTTTTTTATAGTGGACAGTTTTTTGGGCTGTTTTTCTTTTTTTCTCATAGTGGCTAATGTTTGGGGCTGTTTTCTTTTTTATAGTGGACAGTTTTTTGGGCTGTTTTCCTTTTTTCTTATAGTGGCTAATGTTTTGGGCTGTTTTCTTTTTTATAGTGGACAGTTTTTTTGGGCTGTTTTCTTTTTTTCTTATAGTGGCTAATGTTTTGGGCTGTTTTCTTTTTTATAGTGGACAGTTTTTTTGGGCTGTTTTCTTTTTTTCTTATAGTGGCTAATGTTTTTGGCTGTTTTCTTTTTTATAGTGGACAGTTTTTTGGGCTGTTTTCTTTTTTTCTTATAGTGGCTAATGTTTTGGGCTGTTTTCTTTTTTATAGTGGACAGTTTTTTTGGGCTGTTTTCTTTTTTTCTTATAGTGGCTAATGTTTTGGGCTGTTTTCTTTTTTATAGTGAACAGTTTTTTTGGGCTGTTTTCTTTTTTTCTTATAGTGGCTAATGTTTTGGGCTGTTTTCTTTTTTTATAGTGGACAGTTTTTTGGGCTGTTTTCTTTTTTTCTCATAGTGGCTAATGTTTGGGGCTGTTTTCTTTTTTTATAGTGGACAGTTTTTTGGGCTGTTTTCCTTTTTTCTTATAGTGGCTAATGTTTTGGGCTGTTTTCTTTTTTATAGTGGACAGTTTTTTTGGGCTGTTTTCTTTTTTTCTTATAGTGGCTAATGTTTTGGGCTGTTTTCTTTTTTATAGTGGACAGTTTTTTTGGGCTGTTTTCTTTTTTTCTTATAGTGGCTAATGTTTTGGGCTGTTTTCTTTTTTTATAGTGGACAGTTATTTTGGGCTGTTTTCTTTTTTTCTTATAGTGGCTAATGTTTTGGGCTGTTTTCTTTTTTATAGTGGACAGTTTTTTGGGCTGTTTTCTTTTTTTCTTATAGTGGCTAATGTTTTGGGCTGTTTTCTTTTTTTTATAGTGGACAGTTTTTTTGGGCTGTTTTCTTTTTTTCTTATAGTGGCTAATGTTTTGGGCTGTTTTCTTTTTTATAGTGGACAGTTTTTTGGGCTGTTTTCTTTTTTTCTCATAGTGGCTAATGTTTTGGGCTGTTGCACCTCTGGGCCACCGTACTGTCTCCTCCTCAGCTTCAGTTTCAGTTTTTTCTCAGACTTGGACTCTGCGTCTAACCCGGCGTCTCTGAACTGTGTCGTAGGTTCGGCGGCGGCTCGTCCTAACGTCACATCACAGACAGACAGAAGTGAGCTAACGTTTGTATTTGTCACTTTGATGATGTCATCACCACGGCTGTCAGCTGATCGTCAGCTGTTGTTCTGTAAACTGTTCCACAGATCACACATCTGCTTTTACTCCAGACTGGAGCACTTTACAGCCCTACATGTACTGCGCCGCCGGGATCATGGGCATGGTCGTCATGGTGATAGCCGTATCTGTTCTGTCGATGCGAGGATGTAAAGGTGAGAACAGCTGATGGACATTAAAGGAGGAGGAGCAGGAGGTGGAGCAGGAGGAGGAGCAGGAGGAGGAGCAGGAGGAGGAGCAGGAGGAGGAGCAGGAGGAGGAGCAGGAGGAGGAGGTTTGAATGGAGTCAAAGTGACTGTTGTTTGTTTGGCCCTACAGGAAAAGCCCAGGCTGAGTGCCAGACTGAAGCCCAGGTACAGACAGGACTGACGCTGCACCGCACAAGGCCCGCCCACCCTCTGCTTCACACACTCACATGGACTGCTTTCATTTTTTACAGTACATGGTGATCCCCATGGTTGAAACGCCCTACCCCCCCCCCAGACCTTCAGCCCTCCACCCCCCCGTCTGGCCCACCCCCCAGGACGAAGACCCCGCCCCTCCCGCCCAGAGACATGACGACCACGTTTACGGGAAAGTAGAAAACGACCGAGAGCGACGACAGAGGGGCGGGACGACAGAGGAGGGGGCGGGCTCTGTGGTGTACGCCGCTCTCAACCATCAAGCAGGGGCGGGGGCGGGGCCGGGGGCGGGTCCTCGGCCACGGAGGGCGGCGGAGGAAACGTCCGAATACGCCAGCATCCGTGTGTCTTGACCATTAAAGGAAAAGGGAGTGTCTTTAAGAGGTTCACTTTATTAACCCTTAAAGACCCAAATGTCCACCTTAAAAGACCCAAACATCTGCCCTTAATGACCCAAATGTCCACCTTTAACCCTTAAAGACCCAAATGTCCACCTTTAACCCTTAAAGACCCAAACGTCCACCTTAAAAGACCCAAACATCTGCCCTTAATGACCCAAATGTCTACCTTTAACCCTTAAAGACCCAAACGTCTACCTTTAACCCTTAAAGACCCAAACGTCCACCTTTAACCCTTAAAGACCAAACGTCCACCTTTAACCCTTAAACACCCAAACGTCCACCTTTAACCCTTAAAGACCAAACGTCCACCTTTAACCCTTAAAGACCCAAATGTCCACCTTTAACCCTTAAAGACCCAAACATCTGCCCTTAATGACCCAAATGTCCCCCTTTAACCCTTAAAGACCCAAATGTCCACCTTTAACCCTTAAAGACCAAACGTCCACCTTTAACCCTTAAACACCCAAACGTCCACCTTTAACCCTTAAAGACCAAACGTCCACCTTTAACCCTTAAAGACCCAAATGTCCACCTTTAACCCTTAAAGACCCAAACATCTGCCCTTAATGACCCAAATGTCCCCCTTTAACCCTTAAAGACCCAAATGTCCACCTTTAACCCTTAAAGACCCAAACATCCACCTTAAAAGACCCAAACATCCACCTTAAAAAACCCAAACATCCACCTTTAACCCTTAAAGACCCAAATGTCCACCTTTAACCCTTAAAGACCCAAACGTCCACCTTTAACCCTTAAAGACCAAACGTCCACCTTTAACCCTTAAAGACCCAAATGTCCACCTTTAACCCTTAAAGACCCAAACATCTGCCCTTAATGACCCAAATGTCCCCCTTTAACCCTTAAAGACCCAAATGTCCACCTTTAACCCTTAAAGACCCAAATGTCCACCTTTAACCCTTAAAGACCCAAATGTCCACCTTTAACCCTTAAAGACCCAAACGTCCACCTTAAAAGACCCAAACATCTGCCCTTAATGACCCAAATGTCTACCTTTAACCCTTAAAGACCCAAACGTCTACCTTTAACCCTTAAAGACCCAAACGTCCACCTTTAACCCTTAAAGACCAAACGTCCACCTTTAACCCTTAAAGACCCAAACGTCCACCTTTAACCCTTAAAGACCAAACGTCCACCTTTAACCCTTAAAGACCCAAATGTCCACCTTTAACCCTTAAAGACCCAAACATCTGCCCTTAATGACCCAAATGTCCCCCTTTAACCCTTAAAGACCCAAATGTCCACCTTTAACCCTTAAAGACCCAAACATCCACCTTAAAAGACCCAAACATCCACCTTAAAAAACCCAAACATCCACCTTTAACCCTTAAAGACCCAAATGTCCACCTTTAACCCTTAAAGACCCAAACGTCCACCTTTAACCCTTAAAGACCCAAATGTCCACCTTTAACCCTTAAAGACCCAAATGTCCGCCTTTAACCCTTAAAGACCCAAACATCTGCCCTTAATGACCCAAATGTCCCCCTTTAACCCTTAAAGACCCAAATGTCCCCCTTTAACCCTTAAAGACCCAAATGTCCACCTTTAACCCTTAAAGACCCAAACATCTGCCCTTAATGACCCAAATGTCCCCCTTTAACCCTTAATGACCCAAATGTCCCCCTTTAACCCTTAAAGACCCAAACATCTGCCCTTAATGACCCAAATGTCCCCCTTTAACCCTTACAGACCCAAACGTCCACCTTTAACCCTTAAAGACCCAAACGTCCACCTTTAACCCTTAAAGACCCAAACATCTACCCTTAAAAGACCTAAATGTCCATCTTTAACCCTTAAAGACCCAAACATCCACCTTTAACCCTTAAAGAGCCAAATGTCCACCTTTAACCCTTAAAGAGCCAAATGTCCACCTTTAACCCTTAAAGAGCCAAACATCTACCCTTAAAGACCCAGACATCCACCTTAAAAGACCTAAATGTCCACCTTTAACCCTTAAAGACCCAAAAGTCCTCCTTTAATCCTTAACTGTTTATTCCGTTTCCTCTGTTTCAGTGTAATCTGAAGGCTTTGGGGTTCCTCAGGGCTCTGTTCTGGATCCTGTTTTCTTTGTATATGTTGCCTCTAGGTTCCATTTTTAGAAAAACATTCCAATTTCATATTGTGTTTGTTCATTGTTTGACATATTGAGTTTTCATGAGTGTCTGTATTATGTATAAGAAAATACACGATTCACAGTAAAAAAAACATAAAATACTCAGGATGGTACTGTAAGAAATGCTGAAAAACCCCTTAAATAAAGGTTAAAATAAAGAGTTTAATTTGTGAACTGACACTAAAGTTGAACTGGGTCTGTGTCTGTGGTCGTGTCAACAGTCGTGTGTGAATGCGATGGAATCACTGAAATAAAGTCGGAAAGTTGAACGTACGTCTTTAAGCCTTTAGAGTCACTCATTGAAACACTCTGAAAATTAACAGTTCAACTTTAGTCTGTTATCCGACGTCACCATCAAACGCCTCGTCGGTTGCCATGACAACAATCTCCCTCCTGTTGCCATAAAAATATTAGGTTACGAATGATGCTAAATAAAGAGTCGTTTGGGATCTGAAAGAGATGACTCTTCTTTGGGAGCCGAGCTAAAAGAGCCGACTCTTCTTTGGGAGCCCAGCTAAAAGAGCCGATTCTTTTTTGGGACCTGAGCTAAAAGAGCCGACTCTTCTTTGGGAGCTGAGCTAAAAGAGCCGACTCTTCTTTGGGAGCTGAGCTAAAAGAGCCGACTCTTCTTTGGGAGCTGAGCTAAAAGAGCCGACTCTTCTTTGGGAGCTGAGCTAAAAGAGCCGACTCTTATTTGGGAGCTGAGCTAAAAGAGCTCACTCTTCTTTGGGAGCTGAACTAAAAGAGCCGACTCTTCTTTGGGAGCTGAGCTAAAAGAGCCGACTCTTCTTTGGGAGCTGAACTAAAAGAGCCGATTCTTTTTTGGGACCTGAGCTAAAAGAGCCGACTCTTCTTTGGGAGCTGAGCTAAAAGAGCCGACTCTTATTTGGGAGCTGAGCTAAAAGAGCTCACTCTTCTTTGGGAGCTGAACTAAAAGAGCCGACTCTTCTTTGGGAGCTGAGCTAAAAGAGCCGACTCTTCTTTGGGAGCTGAACTAAAAGAGCTCACTCTTCTTTGGGAGCTGAACTAAAAGAGCCGACTCTTCTTTGGGAGCTGAGCTAAAAGAGCCGACTCTTCTTTGGGAGCCCAGCTAAAAGAGCCGATTCTTTTTTGGGACCTGAGCTAAAAGAGCCGACTCTTCTTTGGGAGCTGAGCTAAAAGAGCCGACTCTTATTTGGGAGCTGAGCTAAAAGAGCTCACTCTTCTTTGGGAGCTGAACTAAAAGAGCCGACTCTTCTTTGGGAGCCCAGCTAAAAGAGCCGATTCTTTTTTGGGACCTGAGCTAAAAGAGCCGACTCTTCTTTGGGAGCTGAGCTAAAAGAGCCGACTCTTATTTGGGAGCTGAGCTAAAAGAGCTCACTCTTCTTTGGGAGCTGAACTAAAAGAGCCGACTCTTCTTTGGGAGCTGAACTAAAAGAGCTCACTCTTCTTTGGGAGCTGAACTAAAAGAGCCGACTCTTCTTTGGGAGCTGAGCTAAAAGAGCCGACTCTTCTTTGGGAGCCCAGCTAAAAGAGCCGATTCTTTTTTGGGACCTGAGCTAAAAGAGCTCACTCTTCTTTGGGAGCTGAGCTAAAAGAGCCGACTCTTCTTTGGGAGCCCAGCTAAAAGAGCCGATTCTTTTTGGGACCTGAGCTAAAAGAGCTCACTCTTTTTTTGGGACCTGAGCTAAAAGAGCCGACTCTTCTTTGGGAGCTGAACTAAAAGAGCCGACTCTTCTTTGGGAGCTGAGCTAAAAGAGCCGACTCTCTGAAAAGAGCCAAATTTCGTATCATTACCCGGTAATTAATAAACAAATCATTGCATTTATGATTGAATGGAAAAACCCACATTTCATACTTCTGTTCGTTTAAATGTAGTAAATATCGGTTAAAGTTTTTCGCAGATGTCCAACAGAAAACCCACAGCTGACTTTCAGTAAATAAAATTCAACGTGTTGGGTGATTAAACCCAGACCAGAGTGAGCTGAACCGGTCCGTTGTGGGCTAAAGGGTTAACTGGTTTTGTGTCAGTGCATTGATGCGAGGCAGGAGGAGAACGCCACCGCTGAAGACCACCGCTGAAGACCACCGCAGCTACAAACAGGAAGTACACGCTCAAACAGGAAGTACACGCTCACCACACATGCAGGTGCACAGCTCCAGGACCTGCTGGTCTACAGACGTACGTCGACCCCCATCAGTCCACCATGAGGTCCCACCGCCTCTGGGTGCTGGTCCTGGTGCTGGTCCATCTGTCGGAAGCTGATGGTGAGTCCTGCTTTTAGACCTTCTTTAGACCTGGTACTATGGGTTTAGACCTGGTCCTAAGGGTTTAGACCTGGTCCTATGGGTTTAGACCTGGTCCTAAGGGTTTAGACCTGATCCTATGGCTTTAGACCTGGTCCTAAGGGTTTAGACCTGGTCCTAAGGGTTTAGACCTGATCCTATGGGTTTAGACCTGGTCCTAAGGGTTTAGAACTGGTCCTAAGGGTTTAGAACTGGTCCTAAGGGTTTAGAACTGGTCCTAAGGTTTTAGACCTGGCAATATGGGTTCAGACCTGGTCCTATGGGTTTAGACCTGGTCCTACGGGTTTAGACCTGGTCTTGTGGGTTTAGGCCTGGTCCTATGGGTTTAGACCTGGTCCTAAGGGTTTAGACGTGGTCCTAAGGGTTTAGACCTGGTCCTGTGGGTTTAGACCTGGCCCTATGGGTTTAGACCTGGTCCTATGGGTTTAGACCTGGTCCTAAGGGTTCAGACCTGGTCCTATGGGTTTAGACCTGGTCTTAAGGGTTTAAACCTGGTCCTATGGGTTTAGACCTGGTCCTAAGGGTTTAGACCTGGTCTTGTGGGTTTAGACCTGGTCCTGTGGGTTCAGACCTGGTCCTGTAGCTTCAGACCTGGTCCTGTGGGTTCAGACCTGGTCCTGTGGGTTCAGACCTGGTCCTGTAGGTTCAGACCTGGTCCTGTGGGTTCAGACCTGGTCCTGTAGCTTCAGACCTGGTCCTGTGGGTTCAGACCTGGTCCTGTGGGTTCAGACCTGGTCCTGTGGGTTTAGACCTGGTCCTGTGGGTTCAGACCTGGTCCTGTGGGTTCAGACCTGGTCCTAAGGGTTTAGACCTGGTCCTGTGGGTTCAGACCTGGTCCTGTGGGTTCAGACCTGGTTCTGTGGGTTTAGACCTGGTCCTGTGGGTTCAGACCTGGTCCTGTAGGTTTAGACCTGGTCCTGTGGGTTCAGACCTGGTCCTGTGGGTTCAGACCTGGTCCTGTAGGTTCAGACCTGGTCCTGTGGGTTCAGACCTGGTCCTGTGGGTTCAGACCTGGTCCTGTAGGTTTAGACCTGGTCCTGTAGGTTTAGACCTGGTCCTGTAGGTTCAGACCTGGTCCTGTAGGTTCAGACCTGGTCCTGTAGGTTTAGACCTGGTCCTGTGGGTTCAGACCTGGTCCTGTGGGTTTAGACCTGGTCCTGTGGGTTCAGACCTGGTCCTGTGGGTTCAGACCTGGTCCTAAGGGTTTAGACCTGGTCCTGTGGGTTCAGACCTGGTCCTGTGGGTTCAGACCTGGTTCTGTGGGTTTAGACCTGGTCCTGTGGGTTCAGACCTGGTCCTGTAGGTTTAGACCTGGTCCTGTGGGTTCAGACCTGGTCCTGTGGGTTCAGACCTGGTCCTGTAGGTTCAGACCTGGTCCTGTAGGTTCAGACCTGGTCCTGTAGGTTCAGACCTGGTCCTGTAGGTTTAGACCTGGTCCTGTAGGTTCAGACCTGGTCCTGTAGGTTCAGACCTGGTCCTGTGGGTTCAGACCTGGTCCTGTAGGTTCAGACCTGGTCCTGTAGGTTTAGACCTGGTCCTGTGGGTTCAGACCTGGTCCTGTAGGTTCAGACCTGGTCCTGTAGGTTCAGACCTGGTCCTGTGGGTTCAGACCTGGTCCTGTAGGTTCAGACCTGGTCCTGTAGGTTCAGACCTGGTCCTGTAGGTTTAGACCTGGTCCTGTGGGTTCAGACCTGGTCCTGTAGGTTCAGACCTGGTCCTGTGGGTTCAGACCTGGTCCTGTGGGTTCTGTGGTGGTATATATATATATATATATATATATATATATATATATATATATATATATATATATATATATATATATATATATATATATATATATATATATATGTGTATAGGGTGGGGAATCAAAATGTACAATATTTTGAGGCAGGGATTGAAAGACAGTGTATGACCAATTAGTTTATTGGAAGTCATGAGAATTTATTTGCCACAAGAAAATTCATTTGAACTGGAACAGACTGACAGCTGTTTGGTTTGTTTCAGCTGGTCCCACCACAGCCACTGTGACCTCTGACCCCTGTACAGGTGGTGAGTGTGTGTGTGTGTGTGTGTGTATATGTGTGTGTATGTGTATATGTGTGTATATGTGTGTGTTAATGTGTATATGTGTGTATATGTGTGTATATGTGTGTGTTAATGTGTATATGTGTATATGTGTGTGTTAAAGTGTGTATGTGTGTATATGTGCGTATATGTGTGTGTTAATGTGTATATGTGTATATGTGTATATGTGTGTGTTAATGTGTATATGTGTGTGTTAATGTGTATATGTGTATATGTGTATATGTGTGTGTTAATGTGTATATGTGTGTGTTAATGTGTATATGTGTGTGTTAATGTGTATATGTGTGTGTGTGTATATGTGTGTGTTAATGTGTATATGTGTGTGTGTGTATATGTGTGTGTTAATGTGTATATGTGTGTGTATATGTGTATATGTGTGTGTTAATGTGTATATGTGTTTATGTGTGTGTGTGTGTACATGTATATGTGTGTGTGTTGACTCTGTGTGTGTCCTCCAGGTCCGTCCTCACCCCAGTCCTTCTCCTGGTCTTTCATGTATCGTCTGATGGCAGTCGTGGTGTTCGTCGCAGCCGTCACCTCCGTCTGCGTCGCATCCAAACACGCATGGAAAAGTACGACTGAGCTGTGATCTGGATTTAGAACTGGTTTGACCTGGGTTGAACTGGGTTGAACCGGGTTAAACCGGATTGAACTGGGTTGAACTGATTTGAACTGGGTAGAACTGGTTTGACCTGGGTTGAACTGGTTTGAACTGGGTTGAACTGTTTTGAACTGGGTAGAACTGGGTAGAACTGGGTTGAACCGGTTTGAACTAGGTTGAACTGTTTTGACCTGGGTTGAACCGGTTTGACCTGGGTTGAACTGGTTTGACCTGGTTTGAACTGGGTTGAACTGTTTTGAACTGGGTTGAACTGTTTTGAACTGGGTTGAACTGGTTTGAACTGGGTTGAACTGGTTTGAACTGGGTTGAACTGGTTTGAACTAGGTTGAACTGTTTTGACCTGGGTTGAACTGGTTTGAACTGGGTTGAACTGGTTTGACCTGGGTTGAACTGGTTTTCATTTAGACCTGGTGTCGTTCTTGGGGGGGGGTTGAAAACACAGAAGAGACAGACCACCTTCCAGAGTGGAAGTCTGTAAAACCACTCCAGTGGGTGATCCTGGTCTGGAACAGTGTTTGTCAGCAGAGGTGGGTCCACCCTCCAGGGGCTGTTGGACCCAGAACAGATGAGGGGAATGTGGGCGCTGGTCTGTGGATATGTAAACACAAACCTGCAGGTGATGGCATTAGTGAATGACCCCCCCCCATGTCTACCACAGTGAGGTGCAGCACTGAACATGTCATCCACATCCAACTGTAACTGTATGAATTATCCTGATAAAAGACAAACAGACAAACAAACAGACAGACAGACCAACCCTGATGAAAACATGACCTCTGCTGTTCCCTGGCAGAGGAAAAAAGAAAACCCTGTTGTTTTTCCTTCTTTCGACTGTTTGCACAAATTAAAAACTGTAACCAATCAAATGGAGCAGATGTGTGGTTTCATGTTGACAGGTCTGATATCTGACTGTGTTTGACCGTTAGCTCCTGTTGTTGTGGACAGTGGTGGGCTTGTTCGTATTCTGTCGAATGCATTCTGCGATAAACGCAGAATTCAGTGTTATATTCAGACGATACAGTGTCTGATACAGTGGGTTCATGGAAGAAGATCTAAGGAGAAAACACTGAAACTAACAACAACAACAACAGGAACTAACAGGTCAGACCAAATCAGATATCCAACCTGTTACCATGAACTGAGAACAGAAAACACGACACTTTTCATTAGTGGGTTATCTGTACGTATTATAAGCCTGCTGCATGTATGTTCACGCAGCAAAAAATAGCACACAATTTGTGCAGTTAGCATGATTACCAGCTAACACAATTAGTGGTTAGGGTTAGCGGGTAGCATGATTAGCAGCTAGCATGATTACTGGTTAGGGTTAGCAGTTAGTGTGATTAGTGACTAGCATGATTAGTGGTTAGGGTTAGCTTTAGGGTTAGCGGTTAGCATGATTAGTGGTTAGGGTTAGCGGTTAGCATGATTAGTGGCTAGCAATATTCATGGTTTGATTAGCTTTAGGGTTATCGGTTAGTGTGATTAGTGGCTAGCATGATTAGTGGTTAGGGTTAGCTTTAGGGTGAGCGGTTAGCATGATTAGAGGTTAGGTTTAGCTTTAGGGTTAGCAGTTAGCATGATCAGTAGTTAGGGTTAGCGGTTAGCATGATCAGTAGTTAAGGTTAGCTTTAGGGTTAGTGGTTAGCATGATCAGCGGTCAGGGTTAGCTTCAGGGTTAGGGTTAGCTTTAGTTTTTTTTTTTATCTCTTTTCTCTTCTTCTCTGTGGTCGTATTCAAATAAATCCCAGACAGGACTCTGCTGCTTTCTCCCAACTTCAGTCTCCTTAGGCTCTTTCCCACCAAAAGGCCCAGGAACTTATTTACCAGGAACTTTTTGGGGTAGAAGAGTTCCTGGTAACTGCGTTTCCACCGCACCCGAAAGTTCAGGGTAATTTCTTCAAATCAGGTTGATGATGTCTGAGGAGCAGAACCAGAACCTGTAGTCCAGTTCATGTCCGTTCACAAACTCACCTCTAACACAATAAAATGACACAGAACTGAAGTGGACGGGTTGGGTTTAATATTTTACTGGTTGTTGAATCACTGAATCCATCTGGAATACATTTGAAATGAAGTTAACCATCATTCCAGATCCTTCATTTGTATTTAAAAATGGTAGAACATGTATTTTCAACTTCTCATTCCTTAAACTAAATCACATCTAACTTTCAGTGTGATGGATGGTTCTGTTTCATTTCTATTGTTTTCCAGATATAGTCCAGGTTCACCCTAAAGTCACACACATTTACTCAAATACCTGCATTTAATTCAACTACATATTACTGATAAAAGTACTTATACTCATATTTGGATGCCTTGTAAATGAACAGACAGTATTAGGTTAGATTATATTTATTAAAATTTGAAACAAAACAAAAGGTGCCTTGAGATTAAAAGGGGAATAAACACGTGTGAAAGGTTCAGGCTTTTGGACCAGGATCTGGTCCAGCTGGTCCAGGACAGCCGGTCTGGAACTCCATGGTCCTCGTCCCTTTTTCGCTTTCCTACAGGAAAAGTAATAAAAATGTTAAAATGAAAACAGAACACATGATGACAGATTCCTACCAGTGTGATGTGTCATGTGACCTGTCTGACCTGGGCCGTTAGGGTCAGGGGTCACACGTCTGACCTGGGCCGTTAGGGTCAGGGGTCACATGTGTGACCTGGGCCGTTGTAAACAGTAGATGTTGGACCAGGACACAAACGAGCCCCAGGTTCAGAAAAAGAGGAGAGTCGGTCCGCTCCAGTTCAGGTGGAAATCCCAAACATACAGAATAAACCAGTGTTCAGCTCACAGTGACAACATGAATCCAACCAGTTCTGATTTAGGTTTAGTGTCAGACTGTTGACCAGTTAGCATTAGCATTAGCATTAGGTTAACTGGACTTCACTTTTGTCTAAACAGCTGATGCCTCTGACTACTGTTACAGCATGAACCAACTAAACTGTGCATATTTGTGTCCTATTCAGACCGTTGGTTTGTTCCACAGTCAGATCCACTGTGACCGTTGTGTTCCTTTAGTTTCTTTGAATCCTGCATACATTTCGTCTTCTTTCCTCGTATTTCTTTAGGCGTGTGTCTTATATTTGGTTCTGACAGCTTTTACTCGCTCGTTTCATGTCTGTGATTCACAGCCCGTCTGAATTTCCTGGTCGTCCGTCCACTTGTTGTAGCTTCTCTTTTGGTCCATTTTCTGAATTATCCAAATCCAAAGCTTGTGGAAATTATATGAGTTAAATATTGGCGGTGAACAGAATGTGTAAACACTGTCAGTCTAGTCCACCACTCAGCCTTCTGCAGCACACAGCTCCGCCCCTTAAAGTTCCCGGTAATCTGAACAGTACTACCTCTGTACCAGGAACTTCTTCAGGGTAAATTCAGGGCCGGGGGAGGGTCAGTTACCAGGGTAATTTTCGGTGGAAGCGCACCAGGAACTTTGAAAGTTCAGGGGAATACAGAAAGTTCTGCAAAAGTTCCTTTGGTGGGAAAGGGCCTCATGTTTCCAGGTAGAGTGGGGACCAGAAGACGACTGGAAACCACAAGTGACGGACCAAAAAGTGTGGTATGGAGACAGCACAGAAAACTGAGACAAGGAAATCCATTTCACATCAGTCTGACACTGACAAAGACCAAAACCAAGGGAACTGGATCCAGAGTTTTTATTATTGTTATTATTTTATAAACACACAACACAGTTTCAGTTAGTTATGATTTTTTCGTTTAATTATAGTTGTTATTTATTTCAGTTAATGAAAGTGTTTTTTCAATTCCAGTTTGGTCATTTGGTTCGTTTTCGTTAACGATAATAACTTTGGTTCAGACGGTTCATGTGTAAACACAGCCTCAGACCAACGTGTCATGGACGTTCATCATCTAAAACACTAACGTCACATGATCTCCATCCAGGAGGCGGGACTCCACCACCACAGAGGGACGGTCCACATGCAAGCCACGCCCTCCAGCCTCCGACTGGAAGACAAGGCTCCTCCCACCACGACAATGACAATGATCAGCCTCAGGACGAAGAAATGTGTCTGTGATTGAACCCATAAGAGACACCCCTTAAAATACAGTTACACCTTAGACTGTTATTGTCTGAAACAGAGGAAAGGTTAAGACCACCCTTAACCCTTAAAGACCCAGAACTAACCCTTAAACAGCCAAAACTAACCTTTAAAACCCAAAACTAACCCTTAAACAGCCAAAACTAACCTTTAAAACCCAAAACTAACCCTTAAACAGCCAAAACTAACCCTTAAAACCCAAAACTAACGCTTAAGCAGCCAAAACTAACCTTTAAAACCCAAAACTAACCCTTAAACAGCCAAAACTAACCTTTAAAACCCAAAACTAACCCTTAAACAGCCAAAACTAACCCTTAAAACCCAAAACTAACGCTTAAACAGCCAAAACTAACCTTTAAAACCCAAAACTAACCCTTAAACAGCCAAAACTAACCTTTAAAACCCAAAACTAACCCTTAAACAGCCAAAACTAACCTTTAAAACCCAAAACTAACCCTTAAACAGCCAAAACTAACCCTTAAAACCCAAAACTAACGCTTAAACAGCCAAAACTAACCCTTAAAGACCCAAAACTAACGCTTAAACAGCCAAAACTAACCCTTAAAGACCCAAAACTAACCCTTAAACAACCAAAACTAACCCTTAAAGACCCAAAACTAACGCTTAAACAGCCAAACTAACCCTTAAAGACCCAAAACTACGCTTAAACAGCTAAAACTAACCCTTAAAGACCCCAAAACTAACGCTTAAAACAGCTAAAACTAACCCTTAAAGACCCAAAACTAATGCTTAAACAGCCAAAACTAACCCTTAAAGACCAAAACTAACCCTTAAAGACCCAAAACTAACCTTTAAAACCCCAAACTAACACTTAAACAGCCAAAACTAACCTTAAAGACCCAAAACTAACGCTTAAACAGCTAAAACTACCCTTAAAGACCAAAACTAATGCTTAAACAGCCAAAACTAACCCTTAAAGACCCAAAACTAACCCTTAAAGACCCAAAACTAACCTTTAAAACCCAAAACTAACACTTAAACAGCCAAAACTAACCCTTAAAGACCCAAAACTAACGCTTAAACAGCTAAAACTAACCCTTAAAGACCCAAAACTAATGCTTAAACAGCCAAAACTAACCCTTAAAGACCCAAAACTAACCCTTAAAGACCCAAAACTAACCTTTAAAACCCAAAACTAACGCTTAAACAGCCAAAACTAACCCTTAAAGACCCAAAACTAACGCTTAAACAGCTAAAACTAACCCTTAAAGACCCAAAACTAACGCTTAAACAGCTAAAGCTAACCCTTAAAGACCCAAAACTAATGCTTAAACAGCCAAAACTAACCCTTAAAACCCAAAACTAACCCTTAAACAGCTAAAACTAACCCTTAAAGACCCAAAACTAATGCTTAAACAGCCAAAACTAACCCTTAAAACCCAAAACTAACCCTTAAACAGCTAAAACTAACCCTTAAAGACCCAAAACTAACGCTTAAACAGCCAAAACTAACGTTTAAAACCCAAAACTAACGCTTAAACAGCCAAAACTAATCCTTAAAGACCCAAAACTAACCCTTAAAGACCCAAAACTAACTTTTAAACAGCTAAAACTAACCCTTAAAGACCCAAAACTAACACTTAAACAGCCAAAACTAACCCTTAAAGACCCAAAACTAACTTTTAAACAGCTAAAACTAACCCTTAAAGACCCAAAACTAACGCTTAAACAGCCAAAACTAGCCCTTAAAGACCCAAAACTAACGATTAAACAGCCAAAACTAACCCTTAAAACCCAAAACTAACGCTTAAACAGCCAAAACTAACCCTTAAACAGCTAAAACTAACCCTTAAAGACCCCAAACTAACCCTTAAACAACTAAAACTAACCCTTAAAGACCCAAAACTAACCCTTAAACAGCTAAAACTAACCCTTAAACAGCTAAAACTAACCCTTAAACAGCCAAAACTAACCCTTAAACAGCTAAAACTAACCCTTAAAGACCCCAAACTAACCCTTAAACAACTAAAACTAACCCTTAAAGACCCAAAACTAACCCTTAAACAGCTAAAACTAACCCTTAAACAGCTAAAACTAACCCTTAAACAGCCAAAACTAACCCTTAAACAGCCAAAACTAATGCTTAATGACCCAAAACTAACCCTTAAACAGCTAAAACTAACCCTTAAACAGCTAAAACTAACCCTTAAACAGCTAAAACTAACCCTTAAAGACCCAAAACTAACCCTTAAACAGCTAAAACTAACCCTTAAAGACCCAAAACTAACCCTTAACAGCTAAAACTAACCCTTAAAGACCCAAACTAACCCTTAAACAGCTAAAACTAACCCTTAAACAGCTAAAACTAACCCTTAAAGACCCAAAACTAACCCTTTAACAGCTAAAACTAACCCTTAAACAGCTAAAACTAACCCTTAAACAGCTAAAACTAATGCTTAAAGACCCAAAACTAATGCTTAAACAGCTAAAACTAACCCTTAAAGACCCAAATTTAACCCTTAAACAGCTAAAACTAACCCTTAAACAGCCAAAACTAACCCTTAAACAGCCAAAACTAACCCTTAAACAGCTAAAACTAACCCTTACAGACCCAAAACTAACCCTTAAACAGCCAAAACTAACCCTTTAAGACCCAAAACTAACCCTTAAACAGCCAAAACTAACCCTTAAACAGCCAAAACTAACCCTTAAACAGCTAAAACTAACCCTTAAACAGCCAAAACTAACCCTTAAAGACCCAAAACTAACCCTTAAACAGCCAAAACTAACCCTTAAACAGCTAAAACTAACCCTTACAGACCCAAAACTAACCCTTAAACAGCCAAAACTAACCCTTAAAGACCCAAAACTAACCCTTAAACAGCCAAAACTAACCCTTAAACAGCTAAAACTAACCCTTACAGACCCAAAACTAACCCTTAAACAGCCAAAACTAACCCTTAAAGACCCAAAACTAACCCTTAAACAGCCAAAACTAACCCTTAAACAGCTAAAACTAACGCTTAAAGTCTGAAAACTCACCCTTAGAGACCCAGACATAACCCTTCAAGACCCAAATGTCCACCTTTAATCCTTAAAGGCCAAAACCTAACCCTTAAAGACCCAAACATCCACCTTTAACCCTTAAAGACGACCACCTTTAACCCTTAAATTCAGGTACATCCATGGTTTACAGTACACATACTAACTCCAGAGGATAATCTTACATTAACTGGTGATAAATCCCTTAGTAAAGGTTAAATGTTGAAACCAGTTCCTTTGGGAACAGAAGTTTCCTGTGGGTGTTTCAGTTCTGTTCTCTGTATTTGAATGTGTGAACACAGAGGTTCTGTAAATGACGCAGTTAGACTAAATGAACACACACACACACACACACACACACACACATATATATACACACACACACACGCACACATATATATACACACACACACACACACACACATATATACACACATATACACACACACACACACACACACATATGTATACACACACACACACACATATATACACACACACACACACACACACACACACATATATACACACACACATATACACACACACGCGCACACACACATATATACACACACACACATATACACACACACACACACACATATATATACACACACACATACACACACACAGGTAAAGGCTGTTTCCTGTCGATAACACTTTTTTTTGCTGACAGTGTTTTGACTTTTACTTTGAGTTCTGTCTGCTGTTGTTCTGCTCAGTGTGTGTGTGTGTGTGTGTGTGTGTGTGTGTGTGTGTGTGTGTTTTGTGCACAGACTGAAATGAATGGAACAGGAAGTACAGTTGAAGCACACACACACAGACACACTCCTGTAGTGAGAGTAAGAGTGTGTGTAGGTGTGTGTGTGTGTGTGTGTGTGTGTGTGTGAGTTCAACAGGAAACTGGATGACAGATGAACAGATATGATCATATAGGAATGAAAATGGACATGTGTGAATATATTTGAACATATATGACTGTATATGGACATGTGTGAATATATTTGAACATATATGACTGTATATGGACATGTGTGAATATATTTGAACATATATGACTGTATATGGACATGTGTGAATATATTTGAACATATATGACTGTATATGGACATGTGTGAATATATTTGAACATATATGACTGTATATGGACATGTGTGAATATATTTGAACATATATGACTGTATATGGACATGTGTGAATATATTTGAACATATATGACTGTATATGGACATGTGTGAATATATTTGAACATATATGACTGTATATGGACATGTGTGAATATATTTGAACATATATGACTGTATATGGACATGTGTGAATATATTTGAACATATATGACTGTATATGGACATATGTGAATATATTTGAACATATATGACTGTATATGGACATGTGTGAATATATTTGAACATATATGACTGTATATGGACATGTGTGAATATATTTGAACATATATGACTGTATATGGACATGTGTGAATATATTTGAACATATATGACTGTATATGGACATGTGTGAATATATTTGAACATATATGACTGTATATGGACATGTGTGAATATATTTGAACATATATGACTGTATATGGACATGTGTGAATATATTTGAACATATATGGGTCTATGGTACACATTGTGTCCTGGTCATTTTTAAAGGTGGTTCATTTCTTTAGTTCATTTGGGATCGTTTCATGTCAGAGGAAAGTCTGGATTCTATAAAGGATGGGAAAGGATGTTTCCTCCTGTGGGCAGTCCTTAAGGCTCATGTGGGCGGTCTTTAAATCTCTTTGGGTGGTCCTTAAATCTCTCCTGTGGGAAGTCCTTAAATTTCTCCTGTAGGTGGTCCTTAAGGCTCCTGTGGGCGATCCTTAAATCTCTCCCATGGGCAGATCTTAAATTTCTTCAGTGGGCGGTCTTTAAATCTTATCTGTAGGCAGTCCTTAAATCTCCCCAGTGGGTGGTCCTTAAATCTCTTCTGTGGGTGGTCTTTTAATCTCTCCTGCGGGTGGTCCTTAAATCTCTCCTGTGGGCGGTCCTTAAATCTCTCCTGTGGGTGGTCCTTAAATCTCTTCTGTGGGCGGTCCTTAAATCTCTTCTGTGGGCGGTCCTTAAATCTCTCCTGTGGGTGGTCCTTAAATCTCTTCTGTGGGCGGTCCTTAAATCTCTTCTGTGGGCGGTCTTTAAATTGCACAAAGTATAAAAGAACATTTCCTTTCTTTCTTTCTAAATCAGTGGATTCACCTTAAATCAGTGGATTCCTGTCCTTACATAAATCAGTGGATTCATGTCCTTTAATCAGTGGATTCCAGTCCTTAAATCAGTGGATTCCTGTCCTTTAATAAATCAGTGGATTCATGTCCTTAAATAAATCAGTGGATTTATCTTAAGTCAGTGGATTCCTGTCCTTAAATCAGTGGATTCATGTCCTTACATAAATCAGTGGATTTATCTTAAATCAGTAGATTCCTGTCCTTAAATCAGTGGATTCATGTCCTTACATAAATCAGTGGATTTATCTTAAATCAGTGGATTCCTGTCCTTAAATCAGTGGATTCATGTCCTTACATAAATCAGTGGATTTATCTTAAATCAGTAGATTCCTGTCCTTAAATCAGTGGATTCCTGTCCTTAAATAAATCAGTGGATTCCTGTCCTTCAATAAATCAGTGGATTCCAGTCCTTAAATCAGTGGATTCCAGTCCTTAAATCAGTGGATTCCTGTCCTTAAATAAATCAGTAGATTCCTGTCCTTAAATCAGTGGATTCCTGTCCTTAAATAAATCAGTGGATTCCTGTCCTTAAATCAGTGGATTCCTGTCCTTAAATAAATCAGTGGATTCCTGTCCTTAAATCAGTGGATTCCAGTCCTTAAATCAGTGGATTCCTGTCCTTAAATAAATCAGTGGATTCCAGTCCTTAAATCAGTGGATTCCAGTCCTTAAATCAGTGGATTCCTGTCCTTAAATAAATCAGTGGATTCCTGTCCTTAAATAAATCAGTAGATTCCTGTCCTTAAATCAGTGGATTCCTGTCCTTAAATAAATCAGTGGATTCCTGTCCTTAAATCAGTGGATTCCTGTCCTTAAATCAGTGGATTCCAGTCCTTAAATCAGTGGATTCCTGTCCTTAAATCAGTGGATTCCAGTCCTTAAATCAGTGGATTCCTGTCCTTAAATAAATCAGTGGATTCCTGTCCTTAAATAAATCAGTAGATTCCTGTCCTTAAATCAGTGGATTCCTGTCCTTAAATAAATCAGTGGATTCCTGTCCTTAAATAAATCAGTGGATTCCTGTCCTTAAATAAATCAGTGGATTCCTGTCCTTAAATAAATCAGTGGATTCCTGTCCTTAAATCAGTGGATTCCTGTCCTTAAATAAATCAGTGGATTCCTGTCCTTAAATCAGTGGATTCCTGTCCTTAAATCAGTGGATTCCTGTCCTTAAATAAATCAGTGGATTCCTGTCCTTAAATCAGTGGATTCCTGTCCTTAAATCAGTGGATTCCAGTCCTGGGTCTCAGGGTTTGGACCTGGTCCTCTTCGTCAGAACTCGTGTTCAAACCTGAATTCAGGAAATGAGTGTTTTCAGTTCAGACTGAAACTATAAACAGGATGTCAACCTGCACAACCTGTTGTCATGGAGACGGGTCTGAAAGGTCACTGATGGACCAGGGCCTAGACCTGTGTGTAGGTGGACCTGGACCAGGACCAGGACCAGGGCCTGGACCTGTGTGTAGGTGGACCTGGACCAGGACCTGGACCTGGACCTGTGTGTAGGTAGACCTGTGTTGGACCTGGACCTATGTTGTCATGGCGACAGGCTGGTGTGGGTTGTGTTAAGTGTTAAAGGCTGAGTGGACGTTCATGTTTACAGACCATTACCCATGATGCACCACTCTGAACTGTGTGTGTGTGTGTGTGTGTGTGTGTGTGTGCGTTCAGTCCTGATGGAAGGAAGTGGAACCAGGACCCCCTCTAGTGGAGAACACATGGAACTGTCTCCATTTATTCAAACATTCCAGTTATTTCTGTGTCAACATTCGTCTGTTTTCCATTGATCCACAAACAGAATGAAAAAAAACGTATGCATAAAAATTTGCCTAATGGAAAAATGACAATTAATTATTATCATTATTATTATTATTGTTACATTCATGAACACAGTCCTCTTCATATCCAGATAACCGACTGCGTTTCACTACTTTTTGGATCTTTTTTCGGTGGTAAACTATTTTCGGTGACATTAGGGGTTTAGATTCACACATTTCAAAATAAAAGCATGAATCGGACACTGGTGCTGTTCAGCAGAACTACACTGAAAAAAAAAAGCATCTACATCTGACCAGATGTGTTTGACTCATTTCTATTATTGAATCAGACTTAAGATCCGACCGAATCACCTGCAGAGGAACTGTTCGCTCAGAAAGAACTGAATTACAGACCACAGATGTGGAACATGTGAGTTCCACTCATCTGAACGAGTGTTTTCACTGGTTCCACTGGAAGAATTCATTTATTAATTCAACTGGTTTTTCTTTAATTAGTGGGTTTCAGTGGTTTAAAGTGGGTTTTCTAAACTGGTTTTTAGTGGTTTATAGCACTTTTACTGGGTGTTTGTGTTTTTCAGCGTTTTATAGGTTTTTTTTAGTGTGGTTATTTTTCTTTAGTTTTTAGTGTTTTAGAGAATTTTTTTAACTGGTTTTTAATGCTTTATACATTTTTAGTGTTTTATAGTAGTTTTGTTTACAGCAGTGTTTAGTGTTTTTAACTGTTTTATTGTAGCTTTTTTTGTGTGTGTTTTATAGTAGTTTTTTTTGCTAGTTTTGAGTATTTTATAGTAATTTTTAATGTTTTTTTAAGTTGTTTTTTTTAACACTGGTTTTTAGTGTTTTACAGTAGTTTTTACAGCAGTGTTTAGTGTTTTTTACTGTTTTATCTTTTTTTTTTTTTTTTTTTTTTTTTTACTTTTTTTTAGTGTTTTATAGTAGTCTTTAGTGTGTTTTTCTGTTTTTTTTAACACTGGTTTTTAGTGTTTTATAGTAGTTTTTACAGCAGTGTTTAGTGTTTTTTACTGTTTTATCATACTAGGTTTTTTTTGTTTTTTTTAACTGGTTTTTAGTGTTTTACAGTAGTTTTTTTAAAAACTTGTTTTTAGTGTTTTATAGTAGTTTTTAGTATTTTATAGAAGTTTTTTTTTTTTTTAAACCGTTTTTTTGGGTTTTATAGTAGTTTTTTTAATCGTAGTATTTTCTTAGTGCTTTAGTTTAATACAGATTCCAAGAAAAGAAATTAATATAGATTTTAGTTCTGAATATATTTTTGAAACCCTTTTTGGATTGAATGTAGAAAACAGGTTTAAAATCATTTTCTTTTCTTTTGTGTTTTTTTTTTTTTTTTTAGTTCAGATTGACAGCTGTTGGTGCATTGGTTCCACTGAACTGACTGGGTTCTGTTTGGTTCTGCTTGGGTTCTGTTTGGTTCCATTTGGTTCTGGCTGACGTACACATGTTGGTCTGGACCTCAGTCTGTTTGGACACGTCCTGGTCCAGGACCTGGGTCCGTTTGGTCTGTTCGTCCCCACAGGGTCCAGTGTTCTGTCAGTGGAAGTGGGCTTAGTGTCCTTACAGGTGCAGCTCACTGTGGTTCTGTTGGGTTCTGCTCATGTCATTCCTGTTTTCAAAGCAGAACCAGAACCATCTGGACCTTCAGAACCATCTGGACCTTCCTGTCAGTGCTCAGATGTAGGTCAGCTTCGGTTCCACTGGATCTTCAAAGGAGTTCTGTCCGACTAGTTCCAGAGTCAGTCTGAAAAAAAAAAGAACAAACACTGAACCATGAGTGGGTCAGTCTGAACCTGAGTCTGCAGAACCCCCACAGTTTAGAACCAGAGGGGAAAGGTTACCTAGAACCAGAGGGGAAAGGTTACCTAGAACCAGGAGGAACCAGGGGTTAAAAGGGTTACCTAGACCCAAACGTCCTCCTTTAACCCTTACAGACCCTTAAACCTCCTCCTTTAACCCTTACAGACCCTTAAACCTCCTCCTTTAACCCTTACAGACCCTTAAACCTCCTCCTTTAACCCTTACAGACCCTTAAACCTCCTCCTTTAACCCTTACAGACCCTTAAACCTCCTCCTTTAACCCTTACAGACCCTTAAACCCCCTCCTTTAACCCTTATAGACCCTTATACCTCCTCCTTTAACCCTTACAGACCCTTAAACCTCCTCCTTTAACCCTTACAGACCCTTAAACCTCCTCCTTTAACCCTTACAGACCCTTAAACCCCCTCCTTTAACCCTTACAGACCCTTAAACCTCCTCCTTTAACCCTTACAGACCCTTAAACCCCCTCCTTTAACCCTTACAGACCCTTAAACCCCCTCCTTTAACCCTTACAGACCCTTAAACCTCCTCCTTTAACCCTTACAGACCCTTAAACCCCCTCCTTTAACCTTTACAGACCCTTAAACCTCCTCCTTTAACCCTTACAGACCCTTAAACCTCCTCCTTTAACCCTTACAGACCCTTAAACCTCCTCCTTTAACCCTTACAGACCCTTATACCTCCTCCTTTAACCCTTACAGACCCTTAAACCTCCTCCTTTAACCCTTACAGACCCTTAAACCTCCTCCTTTAACCCTTACAGACCCTTAAACCTCCTCCTTTAACCCTTACAGACCCTTAAACCTCCTCCTTTAACCCTTACAGACCCTTAAACCTCCTCCTTAACCCTTACAGACTCTTATACCTCCTCCTTTAACCCTTACAGACCCTTAAACCTCCTCCTTTAACCCTTACAGACCCTTAAACCTCCTCCTTTAACCCTTACAGACTCTTATACCTCCTCCTTTAACCCTTACAGACCCTTAAACCTCCTCCTTTAACCCTTACAGACCCTTAACCTCCTCCTTTAACCCTTACAGACCCTTAAACCTTCTCCTTTAACCCTTACAGACCCTTAAACCTCCTCCTTTAACCCTTACAGACCCTTAAACCTCCTCCTTTAACCCTTACAGACTCTTATACCTCCTCCTTTAACCCTTACAGACCCTTAAACCTCCTCCTTTAACCCTTACAGACTCTTATACCTCCTCCTTTAACCCTTACAGACTCTTATACCTCCTCCTTTAACCCTTACAGACCCTTAAACCTCCTCCTTTAACCCTTACAGACCCTTAAACCTCCTCCTTTAACCCTTACAGACTCTTATACCTCCTCCTTTAACCCTTACAGACTCTTATACCTCCTCCTTTAACCCTTACAGACCCTTAAACCTCCTCCTTTAACCCTTACAGACCCTTAAACCTCCTCCTTTAACCCTTACAGACTCTTATACCTCCTCCTTTAACCCTTACAGACCCTTAAACCTCCTCCTTTAACCCTTACAGACTCTTATACCTCCTCCTTTAACCCTTACAGACCCTTAAACCTCCTCCTTTAACCCTTACAGACCCTTAAACCTCCTCCTTTAACCCTTACAGACCCTTAAACCTCCTCCTTTAACCCTTACAGACTCTTATACCTCCTCCTTTAACCCTTACAGACCCTTAAACCTCCTCCTTTAACCCTTACAGACCCTTAAACCTCCTCCTTTAACCCTTACAGACCCTTAAACCTCCTCCTTTAACCCTTACAGACCCTTAAACCTCCTCCTTTAACCCTTACAGACCCTTAAACCTCCTCCTTTAACCCTTACAGACTCTTATACCTCCTCCTTTAACCCTTACAGACCCTTAAACCTCCTCCTTTAACCCTTACAGACCCTTAAACCTCCTCCTTTAACCCTTACAGACTCTTATACCTCCTCCTTTAACCCTTACAGACCCTTAAACCTCCTCCTTTAAACCCTTACAGACCCTTAAACCTCCTCCTTTAACCCTTACAGACCCTTAAACCTCCTCCTTTAACCCTTACAGACCCTTATACCTCCTCCTTTAACCCTTACAGACCCTTAAACCTCCTCCTTTAACCCTTACAGACCCTTAAACCTCCTCCTTTAACCCTTACAGACCCTTAAACCTCCTCCTTTAACCCTTACAGACTCTTATACCTCCTCCTTTAACCCTTACAGACCCTTAAACCTCCTCCTTTAACCCTTACAGACTCTTATACCTCCTCCTTTAACCCTTACAGACCCTTAAACCTCCTCCTTTAACCCTTACAGACCCTTAAACCCCCTCCTTTAACCCTTAAACACACTGTTTCTTCAGTGTCCTTTGTTTCTTTTATCCAAACTCAGTTTTCATGAACATCTAAATTAAATTCAGGTAAATACATAATTTACAGTAAAAACTGTCAAATACTGAGGGAAACTTTGTACTTAAATGGTGATAAATCCCTTAGTAAAGGTTAAAAATAGATTCCTCTGGGAGCTGACACTTAAGTATGTGTGTGTGTTTAAGGGTTAATGTGGACCACCTCAGGAATGTTCTGGGAGGACCACATCCGGACTGGAACACAAACATGAAGACTGAGGCCAGCACTGATTAGACCAACAAAGACATGAGGGTCCGATCAGAGGGCGGAGCCTACGGAGGAACAGGCCACGCCCACTGTAGGATGAAAATAAACCCAGTGACACACACTATTGGTCCAAACAGGAGGAGGTGTGGCCACACACACACACACACACACACACACACACTACAGAAGGACCTGGAACAGCTAAGGTGGAACTAAGGGTTAAAGGAGGACCTTTAAGGGTCTGTAAGGGTTAAGGTGGACTTGTGGGTCTTTAAGGGTTAAGGTGGACTTGTGGGTCTTTAAGGGTTAAGGTGGACTTGTGGGTCCTGTATTTGTGCTCCAGTTCTGCTTCAGCTGGGACTGAAAACACCAAGACCTGGGTCCACATATGAACTGGCCCAGGTCCACATATGAACCAGTCCAGGTCCACATATGAACTGGCCCAGGTCCACATATGAACAGGTCCAGGTCCACATGTGAACCGGTCTTTTCGTGGGACATGGTTTTCCAGGGACAGAGGAGGACCTGAATAAATGGAACCTGTTGTGGTTCAGGACATGGACCTCCAGACCTGGTCCATCATGTTCTTGGCCTGAACTTCAGTCTGTCCTCAGTGGACCAGGACTAGACCAGGACTAGACAGGCCTGTGTGTGTGTGTGTGTGTGTGTGTGTGTGTGTACAGTTAGAATAGAGGAGGCCTTGTTATCAGACTGCCCCCCCCCCCCCGGTCCACGTCCCAGTCCCCTCCCCCCAGACCCACACAGACCCAGTCCTGTATCCGTCTCAGACCTCAACACTAACACTTGTTCTGGTCCTCAGAACCAGAACTATTGTTAATGGAGCGAACTGGTCAGTTTCAGACCACGTGGACCGTCTCAAACCAACTGGACTGGGGGGACCACCACGGTCAGAGCAGGAACCAGACACCATCAAGTCCACTACAGTCCAGAGCCCAGACCCCAGAGCCCATCATCTGAGTCCACAGCCTCTGTGTGTGTGTGTGTGTGTGTGTGTGTGTGTGCGTGTGTGTGTGTTGGTCTTCTGTGTGACATCAGTACTTTCAGGTCCGTTCACAGATGGATCTACTTTTAGACTCAACAGTCTAAAACCCAAACAGGACCTGTGGTGGCTCTGATCACATGGCCCTTAGAACTCCTCTGCACACTTCCCAGAATGCCCAGGGAAACCCACTGAACAGCAGCGACAACCCTGCACTTAACCCTGGATAAGGCAAGTGACTATATTTAGTCATTCCCACACACTGTATCAGGCAGTGACGGGAACAGTTCCAGTGACGACAGCGAGTCCCCAGTCTGAGGTCCAATGTGGTCTACAGGGTCTGGAAGGTCCAGTGTGGTCTCCAGGGTCTGACAGGTCCAATGTGGTCTGCAGGGTCTGACAGGTCCAATGTGGTCTCCAGGGTCTGACAGGTCCAATGTGGTCTCATCTCAGCACAGAACTGTGACGTTTGTCGCATTTCAATGACGTAAAGATCAGATAAATGTGACCTGGACGTTCAGACTGAAGTCACATTGGAAAATATCAGATCTGGATCAGATGTAGGACCACATATGAAAGTGGTCTGGATCAGATGTAGAACCACATATGAAAGTGTTCTGGGTCAGATTTAGGACCACATATGAAAGCGGTCTGGGTCAGATTTGTGCTGTTCAGACTGCCTGTATCAGATCAGATCCAGGTCACATATGGGTGAATAGCCTAAGGGCTGTTGTCACTGACTCATGCCCCTGTAGTTCCTGTGTGGGAGGAGCTTCCTGGTCATGTGACCTTCATAGGTGCAGTGTGCAGAGTGAACTCACCGTTGCAGATGAAACACCTGCAGAAACACACACACAGACACAGGAGTAGAAGCGCTGCCACCGCACACACCGACAGCAGGACCACCAGGGCCGGACCCACTGTGGACACAAACACACACAGGTCACCACACACTCAGCGCTCATGTGACCCGACATGTGGGTTTGGTCATGTGGTACGAGCCTTCCCGCACGCAGCCACACCCCAGTGTTTAGGAACCCCTTAAAAACAACCACAGAAATACCTTAAAATACACACATGTGGAAACAACTGTCTGTGCATTACACCGAAGAACGGAGAGGAGAGACGGTGTGGAGTCCAATCTGTAACAACTGTAAGAATGGTAACATCTGTAACAACTGTAAGAGCAGTAACATCTGTAACAACTGTAAGAGCAGTAACATCTGTAACAACTGTAAGAGCAGTAACATCTGTAACAACTGTAAGAGCAGTAACAACTGTAACAAGTGTAAGAGCAGTAACATCTGTAACAACTGAAAGAGCTGTAACATCTGTAACAACTGAAAGAGCAGTAACATCTGTAACAACTGAAAGAGCAGTAACATCTGTAACAACTGAAAGAGCAGTAACAACTGTAAGAGCAGTAACAACTGTAACAAGTGTAAGAGCAGTAACATCTGTACAACTGAAAGAGCGGTAACATCTGTAACAACTGAAAGAGCGGTAACATCTGTAACAACTGAAAGAGCAGTAACATCTGTAACAACTGAAAGAGCAGTAACATCTGTAACAACTGAAAGAGCAGTAACATCTGTAACAACTGTAAGAGCAGTAACATCTGTAACAACTGAAAGAGCGGTAACATCTGTAACAACTGTAAGAGCAGTAACATCTGTAACAACTGTAAGAGCAGTAACATCTGTAACAACTGTAAGAGCGGTAACATCTGTAACAACTGTAAGAGCAGTAACATCTGTAACAACTGTAAGAGCAGTAACAACTGTAACAAGTGTAAGAGCAGTAACATCTGTAACAACTGTAAGAGCAGTAACATCTGTACAACTGAAAGAGCTGTAACATCTGTAACAACTGTAAGAGCAGTAACATCTGTAACAACTGTAAGAGCAGTAACATCTGTAACAACTGAAAGAGCAGTAACATCTGTAACAACTGAAAGAGCGGTAACATCTGTAACAACTGAAAGAGCGGTAACATCTGTAACAACTGTAAGAGCGGTAACATCTGTAACAACTGAAAGAGCAGTAACATCTGTAACAACTGTAAGAGCAGTAACATCTGTAACAACTGTAAGAGCAGTAACATCTGTACAACTGAAAGAGCGGTAACATCTGTAACAACTGTAAGAGCAGTAACATCTGTAACAACTGTAAGAATGGTAACATCTGAAACAACTGTAAGAGCAGTAACATCTGTAACAACTGAAAGAGCAGTAACATCTGTAACAACTGTAAGAGCAGTAACATCTGTAACAACTGAAAGAGCAGTAACATCTGTAACAACTGTAAGAGCAGTAACATCTGTAACAAGTGTAAGAGCAGTAACATCTGTAACAAGTGTAAGAGCAGTAACATCTGTAACAACTGTAAGAGCAGTAACATCTGTACAACTGAAAGAGCAGTAACATCTGTAACAACTGTAAGAGCAGTAACAACTGTAACAAGTGTAAGAGCAGTAACATCTGTAACAACTGTAAGAGCAGTAACATCTGTAACAACTGTAAGAGCAGTAACATCTGTAACAACTGTAAGAGCAGTAACAACTGTAACAAGTGTAAGAGCAGTAACATCTGTAACAACTGTAAGAGCAGTAACATCTGTACAACTGAAAGAGCTGTAACATCTGTAACAACTGTAAGAGCGGTAACATCTGTAACAAGTGTAAGAGCAGTAACATCTGTACAACTGTAAGAGCAGTAACATCTGTACAACTGAAAGAGCGGTAACATCTGTAACAACTATAACAGCGGTAACATCTGTAACAACTGTAAGAGCGGTAACATCTGTAACAACTGTACAAGCGGTAACATCTGTAACAACTGTAAGAGCAGTAACATCTCTAACAACTGTAAGAGCGGTAACATCTGTAACAACTGTAAGAGCGGTAACATCTGTAACAACTGTACGAGTGGTAACATCTGTAACAACTGTAAGAGCAGTAACATCTGTAACAACTGTACGAGTGGTAACATCTGTAACAACTGTACGAGCGGTAACATCTGTAACAACTGTAAGAGCGGTAACATCTGTACAACTGTACGAGTGGTAACATCTGTAACAACTGTACGAGCGGTAACATCTGTAACAACTGTAAGAGCGGTAACATCTGTAACAACTGTACGAGTGGTAACATCTGTAACAACTGTACGAGCGGTAACATCTGTAACAACTGTAAGAGCAGTAACATCTGTACAACTGTAAGAGCAGTAACATCTGTAACAACTGTAAGAGCAGTAACATCTGTAACAACTGTACGAGTGGTAACATCTGTAACAACTGTACGAGCGGTAACATCTGTAACAACTGTAAGAGCGGTAACATCTGTAACAACTGTAAGAGCAGTAACATCTGTAACAACTGTAAGAGCAGTAACATCTGTAACAACTGAAAGAGTGGTAACATCCGTACAACTGTAAGAGCGGTAACATCTGTAACAACTGTACGAGCGGTAACATCTGTAACAACTGTACGAGCGGTAACATCTGTAACAACTGTAAGAGCGGTAACATCTGTAACAACTGTAAGAGCAGTAACATCTGTAACAACTGTAAGAGCAGTAACATCTGTAACAACTGAAAGAGTGGTAACATCCGTACAACTGTAAGAGCGGTAACATCTGTAACAACTGTAAGAGCGGTAACATCTGTAACAACTGTACGAGCGGTAACATCTGTAACAACTGTAAGAGCAGTAACATCTGTACAACTGTAAGAGCGGTAACATCTGTAACAACTGTACGAGCGGTAACATCTGTAACAACTGTACGAGCGGTAACATCTGTAACAACTGACAGAGCAATAACTAGGGCTGGGTATCATGGCCAATTTCCATCGATTTCGATTCATACAGTTCTGAATCAATTAATCACGATTCGATTCGATATCGATTCGATTCAGTATTAATTGATTCATTCAGATTAATTTAGTGATACCAAAGTACAATTTTGAGTTGTAACCTGATTATTTGAGTGCCGCAGTCATGCAACACATCAATACTGGGATCAGTATTGATATTATAAAGGAAATAAATCTGACATTTCCGCAGTAAATTGCTGAATGTGATCTTAAATAATGAACAGGACAGAAACATGTCCATGTTTTTACAGTTGCTAAGAACGGACTTCGTCACCTTTATTCTGTTTTATGGCTGGAGGCTTCTACTCACTGGGGTTGGGGGTGGGGGGTGCGCTCCATGATTGTTGGTCGGAGCAGAGCGGGTCTGGGGGGTGCACGTGCTCCGTGAATGTTGGTCGGGGAGGGGGGGGTAGCGTAGCGGTCGGACATTGTCGCTTTACTCTTCTTCTAACTCCATACTCAGCCATAGGTGATAGTATGGATCCAAGTTATTATTCCAAGAACGACCGGCTTCCGCGACTCGCAGGGCGGCCACTTCCTTCACACTGCGGGTTCAAGTTTGAGGCCGGAGGACCTCCAGCAGAGGGGTTTCCCCACCGCATCTTTTCCATGTCTTTTTCACAAGCGAGACCAAGTCTTCCCCAGGGCTTTGCAAGACGGAGCCGCACGCGGTTCCGCGTACTCCTGGTCCTGCTCTGAAAAATCGATCTCATCCACTATTAATCGATTACGCAAAATTAAAATGAGATCGATCTAAGATCGATTAAATCGATTTTTTTACCCAGCCCTAGCAGTAACATCAAACTACTGTAAGAGTAGTAACAGCAGTAACATTTATAACATCTGTAACAGCAGTAACATTTATAACATCTGTAACAGCAGTAACATTTATAACATCTGTAACAGCAGTAACATTTATAACATCTGTAACAGCAGTAACATTTATAACATCTGTAACAGCAGTAACATTTATAACATCTGTAACAGCAGTAACATTTATAACATCTGTAACAGCAGTAACATTTATAACATCTGTAACAGCAGTAACATTTATAACATCTGTAACAGCAGTAACATCTGTAACAGCAGTAACGTCTGTAATAGAACCTTCCAGAGGCTCCTGTGTGCAGCTCTTACCGTTGGTGTTCAGGGACACAGACAGCGGTTTGTCCAGACCCTGGTGATGCACCGTGCACCGGACCGACCCGTCTGAGAACTGTCCGGACTGGAAGGACACAGTACTGGTCACTACGGTGGTCCCGTCCCCCTGCTCGTAGGACCAGGACACGGGGGGTCCCAGGGTCCGGTTGTCCCCGTCCACGTCCCACACGATGTCTGCTGCAGGTCTGGAGCGAGCGGTGCAGTTAACCTCCACCAGCCCCGAAGGGGAGGTCAGGAAGGTCAGCTGAGGGTCAGGAAGAACTGGAGGGAGACAGAGGAGACGTGTCCATGAAGACCACTGATGACCACAAGGGTTCAATGAACCAAAGCATGAACAACATCAGACAGAAAACACACACACACACACACACACACACATATAACCCTAACCCAACATCAGACAGAAAACACACACACACACACACACACACACACACATATAACCCTAACCCAACATCAGACAGAAAACACACACACACACACACACACACACACACACATATAACCCTAACCCAACATCAGACAGAAAACACACACACACACACACACACACACACACACACACACACACACACACACATATAACCCTAACCCAACATCAGACAGAAAACACACACACACACACACACACACACACACATATAACCCTAACCCAACATCAGACAGAAAACACACACACACACACACACACACACACACACACACATATAACCCTAACCCAACATCAGACAGAAAACACACACTCACACACACACACACACACACACACACACACACACACACATATAACCCTAACCCAACATCAGACAGAAAACACACACACACACACACACACACACACACACACACATATAACCCTAACCCAACATCAGACAGAAAACACACACGCACACTCAAGGAAAAAAAGAAACTTACCATTTTCATTTTCTCTATTTTTTCAGAAATATGACAGTTATTGAAAATGTCAAACTCCAGTGAGTTCAGTTCTGTTCTGAGTCCAAATGAAATGACTGTTTTCCTGGTTCTGGTTGGTTTGGATTATCAGTCAGAACTGTTTGTGTGTTCACACCCATGTCTGCTCAGGAGTCAGACTCAGATGAACTGGACCTGTGCTCAGCTGTGCACAAACATTAACTATACAGACACCAAATGGAGCACACACACATGTGTCCACACTGACACCACTACTGGAACCACACACACATGTGTCCACACTGACACCACTACTGGAACCAGACACACATGTGTCCACACTGACACCACTACTGGAACCACACACACATGTGTCCACACTGACACCACTACTGGAACCACACACACATGTGTCCACACTGACACCACTACTGGAACCAGACACACATGTGTCCACACTGACACCACTACTGGAACCAGACACACATGTGTCCACACTGACACCACTACTGGAACCACACACACATGTGTCCACACTGACACCACTACTGGAACCACACACACATGTGTCCACACTGACACCACTACTGGAACCACACACACATGTGTCCACACTGACACCACTACTGGAACCACACACACATGTGTCCACACTGACACCACTACTGGAACCACACACACATGTGTCCACACTGACACCACTACTGGAACCACACACACATGGGTCCACACTGACACCACTACTGGAACCACACACACATGTGTCCACACTGACACCACTACTGGAACCACACACACATGTGTCCACACTGACACCACTACTGGAACCAGACACAGATCAGGCCAAACTGGGTCCAAACTGTCATGTAGATGTGACGGCTGATTGTCCCGGTTCTGTGCAGCGGTTGGAACAGGCGGTCGGAACAGGTGGTCGACCAGATCTGGACGGTGGTTGGAGGAGCCGGTGGTGTGGTAACGCTCAGCAGGAGTACAACAGTAGAGCGGTGCAGTCCAAACCCCCTGTCTCCACCCGTCTGCTCCGTCCAGCTGAAACATACCAGTGGACCCATGTGTGTCTGGTTCCAGTAGTGGTGTCAGTGTGGACACATGTGTGTCTGGTTCCAGTAGTGGTGTCAGTGTGGACACATGTGTGTCTGGTTCCAGTAGTGGTGTCAGTGTGGACACATGTGTGTGTGGTTCCAGTAGTGGTGTCAGTGTGGACACATGTGTGTCTGGTTCCAGTAGTGGTGTCAGTGTGGACACATGTGTGTGTGGTTCCAGTAGTGGTGTCAGTGTGGACACATGTGTGTGTGGTTCCAGTAGTGGTGTCAGTGTGGACACATGTGTGTGTGGTTCCAGTAGTGGTGTCAGTGTGGACACATGTGTGTGTGGTTCCAGTAGTGGTGTCAGTGTGGACACATGTGTGTCTGGTTCCAGTAGTGGTGTCAGTGTGGACACATGTGTGTGTGGTTCCAGTAGTGGTGTCAGTGTGGACACATGTGTGTGTGCTCCATTTGGTGTCTGTATAGTTAATGTTTGTGCACAGCTGAGCACAGGTCCAGTTCATCTGAGTCTGACTCCTGAGCAGACATGGGTGTGAACACACAAACAGTTCTGACTGATAATCCAAACCAACCAGAACCAGGAAAACAGTCATTTCATTTGGACTCAGAACAGAACTGAACTCACTGGAGTTTGACATTTTCAATAACTGTCATATTTCTGAAAAAATAGAGAAAATGAAAATGGTGCGTTTCTTTTTTCCTTGAGTGTACAACTCTAACCCAACATCAGACAGAAAACACACACACACACACACACACACACACACACACACACACACACACACACATATATGAAAACACCAGACAGTGAAGGCTTGAATCTGTGTATCTGAGAATCACTGTGGTTTGGGTTTAGAACTACTAGGGTCACGTCTGTCACCCTGACCCTGACCCTGACCCTAACCCAGACCCTGACCCTAACCCAGACCCTGACCCTAACCCAGACCTTAACCCAGACCCAGACCTTAACCCAGACCTTAACCCAGACCCAGACCTTAACCCAGACCCAGACCTTAACCCAGACCCAGACCTTAACCCTGGATTCCAAACACAGACATGACCTCAGTGGTTCAACAGCCTGTTCTAAATCTGTGTCTGGTTCACACAGAGCAAACAAAAGCAACAACTGTGAAGGAGGAAAACAACACACACACACACACACACACACACACACACACACACATATAACCCTAACCCAACATCAGACAGAAAACACACACACACACACACACACACACACACACACACACACACACACACACATATAACCCTAACCCAACATCAGACAGAAAACACACACACACACACACACACACACACACATATAACCCTAACCCAACATCAGACAGAAAACACACACTCACACACACACACACACACACACACACACACACATATAACCCTAACCCAACATCAGACAGAAAACACACACACACACACACACACACATATAACCCTAACCCAACATCAGACAGAAAACACACACACACACACACACACACACACACACACACATATAACCCTAACCCAACATCAGACAGTAAACACACACACACACTCAAGGAAAAAAAGAAACTTACCATTTTCATTTTCTCTATTTTTTCAGAAATATGACAGTTATTGAAAATGTCAAACTCCAGTGAGTTCAGTTCTGTTCTGAGTCCAAATGAAATGACTGTTTTCCTGGTTCTGGTTGGTTTGGATTATCAGTCAGAACTGTTTGTGTGTTCACACCCATGTCTGCTCAGGAGTCAGACTCAGATGAACTGGACCTGTGCTCAGCTGTGCACAAACATTAACTATACAGACACCAAATGGAGCACACACACATGTGTCCACACTGACACCACTACTGGAACCACACACACATGTGTCCACACTGACACCACTACTGGAACCAGACACACATGTGTCCACACTGACACCACTACTGGAACCAGACACACATGTGTCCACACTGACACCACTACTGGAACCACACACACATGTGTCCACACTGACACCACTACTGGAACCAGACACACATGTGTCCACACTGACACCACTACTGGAACCACACACACATGTGTCCACACTGACACCACTACTGGAACCACACACACATGTGTCCACACTGACACCACTACTGGAACCACACACACATGTGTCCACACTGACACCACTACTGGAACCACACACACATGTGTCCACACTGACACCACTACTGGAACCAGACACAGATCAGGCCAAACTGGGTCCAAACCTGTCATGTAGATGTGACGGCTGATTGTCCCGGTTCTGTGCAGCGGTTGGAACAGGCGGTCGGAACAGGTGGTCGACCAGATCTGGACGGTGGTTGGAGGAGCCGGTGGTGTGGTAACGCTCAGCAGGAGTACAACAGTAGAGCGGTGCAGTCCAAACCCCCTGTCTCCACCCGTCTGCTCCGTCCAGCTGAAACATACCAGTGGACCCATGTGTGTCTGGTTCCAGTAGTGGTGTCAGTGTGGACACATGTGTGTCTGGTTCCAGTAGTGGTGTCAGTGTGGACACATGTGTGTCTGGTTCCAGTAGTGGTGTCAGTGTGGACACATGTGTGTCTGGTTCCAGTAGTGGTGTCAGTGTGGACACATGTGTGTCTGGTTCCAGTAGTGGTGTCAGTGTGGACACATGTGTGTGTGGTTCCAGTAGTGGTGTCAGTGTGGACACATGTGTGTGTGGTTCCAGTAGTGGTGTCAGTGTGGACACATGTGTGTGTGGTTCCAGTAGTGGTGTCAGTGTG
>NW_021941631.1:0-36621 GCF_902148855.1 Sphaeramia orbicularis
GTGGGTTTTGGTGGTATTGGGTAGATTATGGTGGTTTTTGATAGATTCTGGTGGTTTTTGGTTGTATTGGGTAGATTCTGGTGGTTTTGATGGTATTGGATAGATTCTGGTGGTTTTTGGTGGTATTGGGTAGATTCTGGTGGTTTTTGGTAGATTCTGGTGGTTTTTGGTGGTTGGGTAGATTCTGGTGGTTTTTGGTGGTATTGGGTAGATTCTGGTTGGTTTTGGTGGTATTGGGTAGATTCTGGTGGTTTTTGATGGTATTGGGTAGATTCTGGTGGTTTTTGGTAGATTCGGGGTTTTGGTGGTATTGGGTAGATTCTGGTGGGTTTTGGTGGTATTGGGTAGATTCTGGGGTTTTGGTGGTATTGGGTAGATTCTGGTGTTTTTGGTAGATTCTGGTGGTTTTTGGTGGTATTGGGTAGATTCTGGTGGTTTTTGGTAGATTCTGGTGGTTTTTGGTGGTATTGGGTAGATCTGGTGGGTTTTGGTGGTATGGGTAGATTCTGGTGGTTTTTGTGGTATTGGGTAGATTCTGGTGGTTTTGGTGGTATTGGGTAGATTCTGGTGGGTTTTGGTGGTATTGGGTATTCTGGTGGGTTTTGTGGTATTGGGTAGATTTGGTGGGTTTGGTAGATTCTGGTGGGTTTTTGGTGGTATTGGGTAGATTCTGGTGGTTTTGGTAGATTCTGGTGGTTGTTGGTGGTATTGGGTAGATTCTGGGGGTTTGGTGGTATTGGTAGATTCGGTGGTTTTTGGTGGTATTGGGTAGATTCTGGTGGTTTTGGTAGATTCTGGTGGTTTTTGGTGGTATTGGGTAGATTTGGTGGTTTTTGGTGGTATTGGGTAGATTCTGGTGGTTTTGGTGGTTTGGGTAGATTCTGGTGGTTTTGGTGGTATTGGGTAGATTCTGGTGGGTTTTTGGTGGTATTGGGTAGATTCTGGTGGTTTTTGGTGGTATTGGGTAGATTCTGGTGGTTTTGGTGGTTGGGTAGATTCTGGTGGTTTTGGTGGTATTGGGTAGATTCTGGTGGTTTTTGATGGTATTGGTAGATTTGGGTAGATTCTGGGGTTTTTGGTGGTATGGGTAGTTCTGGTGGTTTTGGTGGTATTGGGTAGATTCTGGTGGTTTTTGATGGTATTGGGTAGATTCTGGTGTTTTTGGTAGATTCTGGTGGGTTTTGGTGGTATTGGGTAGATTTGGTGGTTTGGTAGTTTGGTGGTTGGTGGTTTTTTGGTATTTTTTTTGGTGTGTGTAGATTTTGGTGGTTTAGATTTGGTGTGTGTTTGGTATTGGGTAGATTCTGGTGGGTTTGGTGGTATTGGGTAGATTCTGGTGGTTTTTGATGGTATTGGGTAGATTCTGGTGGTTTTTGGTGGTATTGGGTAGATT
Source organism: Sphaeramia orbicularis (assembly GCF_902148855.1). Lineage (NCBI taxonomy): Eukaryota > Metazoa > Chordata > Actinopteri > Kurtiformes > Apogonidae > Sphaeramia > Sphaeramia orbicularis. Next base: position 1,394 of record NW_021941631.1, read on the forward strand.
CTGGTGGGTTTTGGTGGTATTGGGTAGATTCTGGTGGTTTTTGGTGGTATTGGGTAGATTCTGGTGGTTTTTGGTAGATTCTGGTGGTTTTTGGTGGTATTGGGTAGATTCTGGTGGTTTTTGGTAGATTCTGGTGGTTTTTGGTGGTATTGGGTAGATTCTGGTGGGTTTTGGTGGTATTGGGTAGATTCTGGTGGTTTTTGGTGGTATTGGGTAGATTCTGGTGGTTTTGGTAGATTCTGGTGGTTTTTGGTGGTATTGGGTAGATTCTGGTGGGTTTTGGTGGTATTGGGTAGATTCTGGTGGGTTTTGGTGGTATTGGGTAGATTCTGGTGGGTTTTGGTGGTATTGGGTAGATTCTGGTGGGTTTGTGGTATTGGGTAGATTCTGGTGGTTTTTGATGGTATTGGGTAGATTCTGGTGGTTTGGTGGTATTGGATAGATTCTGGTGGTTTTGGTGGTTATTTCCCTGTTTGTCCCAGGTTTGACTCACCCTAACCTAGCCCCCTAACCCCTACCCCTTAACCCTAAGTCACTAACCCTAACTCTAACCCACTATCCCTAACCCACTATCCCTAACCACTAACTATAACCCCCTAATCCAGTAACTCTAACCCACTATCCCTAACCCACTAACCCACTAACCCTAACCCACTAACCTAACCCACTAATCCAGTAACTCTAACCCACTAACCCTAGCCCCCTAACCCACACTAACCCTAACCCCTAAACTCCTAACCCTAACCCACTAACCCAGATCCCTAACCCTAACCCCAACCCACTAACACTAACCCAAACCCAGTAACCCTAACCCATGTGGTCTCCACCAGGTGCTCCTAAAGGCCTCCTTCAGTGCTCTATAAACTCATATCAACCGGTAGAACCGGTGTGGGTCGTCGGTGGTTTGGTTTGGACCGTTACCAGGACATCCGGCTCTAATGGGAGCGTTAGGTCTATCCTCTGAGGACCAGCGTTACCGCGGCACACACGCTCCCACAGGGTTTTCTCACAGTCAACAAGCTGAGTTCACCTGTTTAAAACCAGCACAACAAACCACTACAGTGACCCGGGTCCAGGCTCAACCTGGGCTGGAACCAGGGTCGGTTCCACATTCAGTCCGATCTGATGTGGGACGGGCCGGACCGGTCCAGTACCAGCAGAAGAACCTGTAAAGGATGACCACATGTCCGGTGTTTGAGTCCAAGTAAACACATGAACTGGAGAAAATCCAATGGACACGTTTAAAAAAACTATCATTGCACCAAACGACGGAAAATGCACGAAAGCCGACATTTAGTAAAAAAAAACCCATCATTTCACCAAACGATGGAAAACGCACGAAAAGCCGACATTTAGTAAAAAAAAAACATCATTTCACCAAACGACAGAAAACGCACGGAAAGCCGATATTAGTAAAAAAATCCCATCATTCACCAAAACAACGGAAAACGCACGAAAAGCCGACATTTATAAAAAAACCCATCATTTCACCAAACGATGGAAAACGCACGAAAAGCCGACATTTAGTAAAAAAAAACATCATTTCACCAAACGACGGAAAAATGCACGGAAAGCCGACATTTAGTAAAAAAAAAAAAAAAAAAAACATCATTTCACCCAAACGACAGGAAAACGCACAAAAAGCCAACATTTAGTAAAAAAAACTATCATTTCACCAAACGATGGAAAACACGAAAAAGCTGACATTCAGCAAAAAACGATTTCACCAAACGATGGGGAAAACGCATGAAAAACCGACATTTAGTTAAAAAAAATCATTTCACCAAACAACGGAACACGCATGAAAAGCCGACATTTATTAAAAAACGCATCATTTCACCAAACAACAGAAAACGCACAAAAAGGCGACATTTAGTAAAAAACCCTATAATTTCACTAAACAACAGAAAACGCACGAAAAGCCGACATTCTGTAAAAAAAAAGAACATCATTTCACCAAACAACAGAAAACGCACGAAAAGCCGACATTTATTAAAAAACCCATCATTCACCAAACGATGGAAAACGCACGAAAAGCCGACATTTAGTAAAAAAAAAAAAAAAAAAAACTCATTTCACCAAACGACGGAAAATGCACGGAAAGCCGACATTTAGTAAAAAAAACTATCATTTCACCAAACGATGGAAAACACACGAAAAGCCGACATTCAGCAAAAAACGATTTCACCAAACGATGGAAAACGCATGAAAAACCGACATTTAGTAAAAAAAACATCATTTCACCAAACGACGGAAAACGCACGAAAAGCCGACATTTATTAAAAAACCCATCATTTCACCAAACGATGGAAAACGCACGAAAAGCCGACATTTAGTAAAAAAAAAAACATTTCACCAAACGATGGAAAATGCACGGAAAGCCGACATTTAGTAAAAAAAAAAAACATCATTTCACCAAACGACGGAAAACGCATGAAAAACCGACATTTAGTTAAAAAAAATCATTTCACCAAACAACGGAACACGCATGAAAAGCCGACATTTATTAAAAAACGCATCATTTCACCAAACAACAGAAAACGCACAAAAAGGCGACATTTAGTAAAAAACCCTATAATTTCACCAAACAGAAAACGCACAAAAAGCCGACATTTTGTAAAAAAAAACATCATTTCACCAAACAATGGAAAACGCACGAAAAGCCGACATTTATTTAAAAAAACATCATTTCACCAAACAATGGAAAACGCACGAAAAGCCGACATTTATTTAAAAAAACATCATTTCATCAAACGATGGAAAACGCACGAAAAGCTGAAATTTAGTAGAGAGACAAAAGTCAAAGTGGAACAGTTTAGGTCTGGACTCCTCATTTCTACATATTTATAATGTTATATATTCACAGTTACTAACAGGAACAATAATAGTGTTTTCATGTTTCATTTCTGTAGTAGTATTGTTATTATTATTATTATTTAATGGTTATTATGTTATTGAACTAGATCACATTGGTCTGGATGTGGAATCTGAACTAAAACCAGTTCCACATCCTTGACCCTTTGTGGGCCGGTTTCAGGGTGGATCAGACCCTTTGGTGGGCCGGTTTCAGGGTGGATCAGACCTTTGGTGGGCCGGTTTTCGTGCCACATGTTTGACCCCATCAGCTGTCATCATCATGTCCAGTGGTGCACAGGTCGACCTGTGGTTAAACGGAGTCTCTGAAGGCGACCCGAAGTGCCCATGTGTCTGATGACGAGGTTCCATCAGATGCACTTTGGAGTTTCTTCTGGGAGACTAACTCCATTGGAGTCTTTTCAGTGTCACTTTTAACTCTGTAAAAGCCAATCCTGGGATTCTCTCAAAGCAGCGCAGGCCTCAGTCCTCTTCGTCCAGCCAAGAAAAACAAATGGACTTTGTAGAAATGACAACAACGGGGCGGGGCCCAAGTGCAGTTCCAGGGTGGCCTCTGAGCATGTGCAGAAATGTTGGAGCGGGTTAAACCACACTGCTGAGCTTGGTCATAGCTGGATGAAATATTGTTAGCACCAGGATGCAGAGGTTTTGGTGCCTCTGGGTAGAAGGTCTGTGCTGGTTTTTCTCAAGCTGAACTCGGCAGGTCCACCATGGACGGACTGGACTCATTTTACCCTGAACATCAACCAGGATGAGTTCAACCAAAGGCTGATTCTGAACTGCTAACACTGCTAACACCGCTAACACTGCTAACACCACTAACACTGCTAACACCGCTAACACTGCTAACACCACTAACACTGCTAACACCGCTAACACTGCTAACACCACTAACACTGCTAACGCCGCTAACACTGTAACACCACTAACACTGCTAACACCACTAACGCCGCTAACAGCTAACACCGCTAACACCACTAACACTGCTAACACTACTAACACTGCTAACACCACTAACGCCGCTAACACTGTTAACACCACTAACACTGCTAACACCACTAACACCGCTAACACTGCTAATACCGCTAACACCACTAACGCTGCTAATACCGCTAACACTGCTAACACCGCTAACACCACTAACGCGCTAACACTGTTAACACCACTAACACTGCTAATACCGCTAACACCGCTAACACCACTAACACTGCTAACACCACTAACACTGCTAACACCACTAACGCCGCTAACACTGCTAACACCACTAACACTGCTAACACCACTAACGCCGCTAACACTGTTAACACTGCTAACACCGCTAACACTGCTAATACCGCTAACACCACTAACGCTGCTAATACCGCTAACGCTGCTAATACCGCTAACACTGCTAATACCGCTAACACCACTAACGCCGCTAACACCGTTAACACCACTAACACTGCTAACACCGCTAACACCACTAACGCCACTAACATGCTAACACCACTAACTCTGCTAACACCACTAACTCTGCTAACACCACTAACACTGCTAACACCACTAACGCCGCTAACACTGCTAACACCACTAACACTGCTAATACCGCTAACACTGCTAATACCGCTAACACCACTAACGCCACTAACACTGCTAACACCACTAACTGCTAACACCACTAACACTGCTAACACCACTAACACCGCTAACACTGCTAATACCGCTAACACCACTAACGCTGCTAATACCGCTAACACTGCAAATACCGCTAACACCACTAACGCCGCTAACACTGTTAACACCACTAACACTGCTAATACCGCTAACACTGCTAATACCGCTAACACCACTAACGCCGCTAACACTGCTAACACCACTAACACTGCTAACACCACTAACGCCGCTAACACTGCTAACACCACTAACACTGCTAACACCACTAACACCGCTAACACTGCTAATACCGCTAACACCACTAACGCTGCTAATACCGCTAACGCTGCTAATACCGCTAACACTGCTAATACCGCTAACACCACTAACGCCGCTAACACTGTTAACACACTAACACTGCTAACACTGCTAATACCGCTAACACTGCTAACACTGCTAACACCACTAACACTGCTAACACCACTAACACTGCTAACACCACTAACTCTGCTAACACCACTAACACTGCTAACACCACTAACGCCACTAACACTGTTAACACCGCTAACACTGCTAACAACACTGCTAACACCACTAACACCACTAACACTGCTAACACCACTAACACCGCTAACACCACTAACGCCGCTAACACTGCTAACACCACTAACACCGCTAACACCACTAACGCCGCTAACACTGTTAACACCGCTAACACTGCTAACACCGCTAACACCACTAACACTGCTAATACCGCTAACACCACTAACGCTGCTAATACCGCTAACACTGCAAATACCGCTAACACCACTAACGCCGCTAACACTGTTAACACCACTAACACTGCTAATACCGCTAACACCGCTAACACCACTAACACTGCTAACACCACTAACGCCGCTAACACTGCTAACACCACTAACACTGCTAACACCACTAACGCCGCTAACACTGCTAACACCACTAACACTGCTAAACCACTAACACCGCTAACACTGCTAATAGCTAACACACTAACGCTGCTAATACTGCTAACGCTGCTAATACGCTAACACTGCTAACAACACCGCTAACACCACTAACGCCGCTAACACTGTTAACACCACTAACACTGCTAACACTGCTAATACCGCTAACACTGCTAATACCGCTAACACCACTAACGCCACTAACACTGCTAACACCACTAACTCTGCTAACACCACTAACTCTGCTAACACCACTAACACTGCTAACACACTAACACTGCTAACACCACTAACGCCGCTAACACTGTTAACACCACTACTGTTAACACCACTAACACTGCTAAACCGCTAACACTGCTAATACCACTAACACCACTAACGCTGCTAATACCGCTAACACTGCTAATACCGCTAACACTGCTAATGCCGCTAACACTGTTAACACCACTAACACTGCTAACACTGCTAATACCGCTAACACCACTAACACTGCTAAACCACTAACACTGCTAACACCACTAACGCCGCTAACACCGCTAACACCACTAACACTGCTAACACCACTAACGCCGCTAACACTGTTAACACCACTAACACTGTTAACACCACTAACACTGTTAACACCACTAACACTGCTAATACCGCTAACACTGCTAATACGCTAACACCACTAACGCCGCTAACACGTTAACACCACTAACTGCTAATACCGCTAACACCACTAACGCCACTAACACTGCTAACACCACTAACTCTGCTAACACCACTAACACACTAATACTGCTAACATTGGGGATCAGCTCATACCAAGGTAAAGTGAAGACACTTACTTATAATCGTACAAAACACACTAATACATATAAATAAAAGTCTGAGGGTCAGGAGACAAACCAAGATGAACAGAAGTGTTTGATGCTGAAAATGTGATCAGTGAAAGCACCATCCAATCCCAGGTTCTTTGGCTTGAGGCCTTTTGAAAGGAACAGGTTGTAATGGGATTGTTTGTCGTTGTGTTTCCTCCTCGTCATCCTGAAACCGTTGTAGTTTTACATCAGGGTTCATTATTTTCCACATTAACTGTTGTCTGTAAAACTTGTGAAAATTATGAAAATGTGGTTTGTTTGTGTCAACACGTCCTCAAATGTAGTTTAGTTCAAAACCCTGAAAATAAAATAATTATATTAATTATCTTCTTCATTAAACTTGACTCAAACCCACTGACTGAAAATGGATGCAGATTAATTCAAAGACTAATCTGACAAACAACTAATTAAATACCTGGAAGTATTCATGAACCACTTCTGGTTCAGCCTTGGTTTGTTAAAGGTTTTGTCCCCAGTTTTCCTCAGATCTGTCCATCCTCAGTCCTCTCCTCAGTCTCATTGGTCCGTTCGTTTGTCTGTCATTCCTCAGCTGAATCTTCTCATGCTGAACAGTTTCTTAGTTCCATCCACCAAACAAACCATGTGTTTACAGACAGAACCAGAGGGAACTGGGCATCTGAGGAATGTTGTTGCGATGTGCATTGTGGGAAGCGGAGCTCCAGTCCTTTCTGCGTCGTGTTGTTGCATCCATATGGTTGCACTGCCGTGGACAGGCGGCTGCGCGAAACTCCGCTTCCCACAATGCACATCGCAACAACATTCGGAAGATGCCATTTGTTTGTAAACACATGGTTTGTTTGTGGTGGATGGAACTAAGAAACTGTTCAGCATGACGAAGACATTCAGCTGAGGAATGACAGACAGACCAACAGACCAATGAGACTGAGGAGATGACTGAGGATGGACAGATCTGAGGAAACACTGGTGACAGAAGTCTCCTGCAGCTTTAAGTGACGGATGTGGTTCTGGTTCTGGAGGCTCGGTTGACTGGAACCCTCTCCTCTGTTTCCTCAGCAGATGACCTGGATGAGGTGAAGGCAGAGGAGTGACCTCATCGTCCCTCGGTTAAGTCCAGTTCCCGGTGTCCAGGCCTCAGAGGCGTCAGCACCGTTTCTTCTTTCAGTCAGTCCCTGAGAATTGCTTCAAACTGCTTCTCCAACGCGTCTTCCAGAAATTCAGACTGTTTTACAAAGCAGAAGCAGCACAGCCATCCAAGACAGGGTGATGGGAAGTGTGCGAGCCAGTAGCTACAGCATTGTGTCATCAGAGGAGGACGGCATGAAGCTCAACACCATGGCGGTACCCAACGGCTACGGCAAAACCAAGGTGCACACAGGCACTGGCCTCAGAGCAGGTTTGTCAAGAAGGACGGCACTGCAACGTGCAGTTGTCAACGTGAGCGAGAAGGGCCAGCGCTACCTGGCCGACATCTTCACCACCTGCGTGGACATCCGCTGGAGGGGATGTTCGTCATTCTGCTTGGCCTTCCTGCTATCATGGTTGTTTTTCGGCTGCGTCTTCTGGCTCGTGGCTATCTTCCACGGGGACTTGGAAACCAATGCAACGCAGAAGTGCGTCTCAATGTAAGCACTTTCACCGCCGCCTTTCTGTTCTCCATCGAAACTCAAACCACCATCGGTACGGCTACGATAGTGACAGACGAGTGCCCGTCGCTGTCTTCATGGTGGTTTTCAAAGCATCGTGGGCTGCATCATAGACGCTTTCATCATCGGCGCCGTCATGGCAAAAATGGCCAAGCCCAAGAAGCGGAATGAGACCCTGGTTTCAGTCATAACGCTACGGTGGCCATGAGGGACAGCAAGCTCTGCCTCATGTGGCGCGTAGGGAACTTACGAAAAAGCCACCTGGTGGAGGCTCATGTTCGGGCTCAGCTGCTAAAATCCCGAACAACGGCTGAGGGGGAGTACATCCCCCTGGACCAGATGGACATTGATGTCGGCTTTGACAGCGGAGTTGACCGCATCTTCCTGGGTCTCCGATCACCATCGTCCACGGATCGACGAGGACAGCCCTTCTACGATATGAGCAAACAGGACCTGGAAACTCAGAGTTCGAGATCGTGGTCATCCTGGAGGGGATGGTGGAGGCCACGGCCATGACCACGCAGTGCCGGAGCTCTACGTTGCGGCGAGATCCTGTGGGGCCACCGGTTCGAGCGGTGCTCTTCGGGAGAAGAATTACTACAAGGTGGACTATTCCCACTTCCACAAGACGTATGAGGGTACCGAGCATGCCGCTGTGCAGCGCCCGGGATCTCGCCGAGAAAAAATACATACTGTCTAACTCGAACTCATTCTGTTACGAGAACGAGATGGTGCTGGAGAACAAAGAGGACATGGACGAGGGGAATGGGGGCAGCGTGGGGCCTGATGGAACCCAGACAGACAACATTTCAGAGAGCGAACACCACCAGGCCACGGTGCCGCTGGAACCCCGGCTCTAAGACGAGAATATGAAATATGACTGTTCAGACCAGACGGGACATTTGAAACAAAGTCACTTGTCTGCTCTGAAAGGCCCGACCAGCCCAGCTGGGCCTCGGGTAGAGGACACGCCAAACGGTACTGCGAACTGGGCTGCGGCATGGGCCAGGACTTATATGTAGTGTGTGTTGAACTAAAACACCATACGATCTGACAAAACACAGCACCGGGAAGGAACAGGTGCATTTAGCAGGAGGAGTCCCCATGAATGTGTCTGTGAGGACGGACACCAACCAGGGCTGGACCACCGCAAAAACCACCGCAGGCATGTCTCTGTGGCCAGTCCAGCAGGACCTGGACACTGGGACCGGTTAGAACCAGCACAGGGTTAGATCGGCCTAAAGGTAGATTTTAACACATTTTACAACCTGTTTAAAGTTAAAGACAAAAGTGAAGCAGGAACAGGATCAAGAGGGACGGAATTAATATGTGGTCCTAAATCCTGACCCAGACCACTGTCATATGTGGTCCTAAATCTGACCCAGACCACTTTCATATGTGGTCCTAAATCTGACCCTGACCTGGTCTCAGTGGGAGGGGGTTGGACCCCAGTGAAAGTGCTACTAAAGGGTTCAAAGGTCTGAACACTGAAGAAGATTCAAGGTTTTGTTGTGGAGCTGGTCTGAGTGGGTAAAGGGTCCCATGTGTGGGTCCTGGTCCCGGTCCCGGTCTGGCTGATGGAAACATGCCTGCTCATGGAACTGACAAACCCAACCTGAATGTTCTTCAACCTGCTGCTACGATGGGTTGCATCTGACATGGATTTCTTTTGGATACTGTTTGGGTTTTTTTTATTTTATTTTAGTTTTGTGTTTTTTTTTTACTACCAAATGCCAAAGAGTTATAGTAGTATATTATGATCAGAATTATGTCTCAGGAATATGATCACCATTATTCTCAGAATATGATCAGAATATTACCTCATTAGTTATTCTCTATCACTTATGTGACCTTCTTGAAAGAACCTGATATTAGCTTTGGTAACTGAGCAGAAGTCCAGTGTGTTTGTACAGTTTCATCATGTTTGTCATTTGTTTTCCTTGAGCCACTTCACATTAACCCATAAAGACTTAACAAAACCCATAAAGACCCCCAAAAAAACAACACCCATGAAGACGCCACCAAAAAACCGTAAGACCAGAAAAAAAACAAAACCATAAAGACCCCCAAAAAAAAACATACAAGGCACCCAAAAAAAGAAACCCATCATAGGACCCCCCCCCCAAAAAAACTCATAAAGACCAAAAAACAACCCATAAAGACCCCCCCCCCAAAAAAAAAACATGGACCCCAAAAAATCCAACCCATAAAGACCCAAAAACGAACCCATAAAGACTCCCCCCCCCCCAAAAAAAAAACAAAGACCCAAAAAAAACAACCCATAAAGACCCAAAAAAAAAACATAGACCCAGAAAAAGACAACCCATAAAGACCCAAAAAAACCCACAAAGACCCAAAAAAACAACCCATAAAGACCCCCAAAAAACATAAAGAACCCCCCAAAATAAACAGAAAGACCCAAAAAAAGAAAAAACACAACCCATAAAGACCCCCCCCCAAAAAATAGAATAGAATAGAATAGAATGCCTTTATTGTCATTATACATATGTACAACGAAATTGTAAGTGACAACTCTCTGGTGATGCGTAGGTGCAAAAGTTTAAAGAAGAAAGGAAGTGTAAATATATATACAGTATAAAACAGACATGTCACCAACCGAGAAAAACAAAACAAAAAGGAAACAGTAGAGCTAAGTATATATTGCACTTTGACCCAGGCTGAACACTATGGCTTATGTTAAGTAAACACAACCCATAAAGACCCCCCAAAAATACAAAGACCCAAAATACAAAAAAAAACTAAAGACCCCCCCCAAAAAAGAAAAAAAACACAACCCATAAAGACCCCCCCCCCCCAAAAAAAAAAAAAAAAAACCATAAAGACCCCAAAAAAACCAGGGTTAAAGGTGGACATTTGGGTCCGTAAGGGTTAAAGGTGGACGTTTGGGTCCGTAAGGGTTAAAGGTGGACGTTTGGGTCTTTAAGGGTTAAAGGTCCATAAGGGTTAAAGGTGGACGTTTGGGTCCATAAGGGTTAAAGGTGGACGTTTGGGTCTTTAAGGGTTAAAGGTCCATAAGGGTTAAAGGTGGACGTTTGGGTCCGTAAGGGTTAAAGGTGGACGTTTGGGTCTTTAAGGGTTAAGGTCCATAAGGGTTAAAGGTGGACGTTTGGGTCCGTAAGGGTTAAAGGTGGACGTTTGGGTCTTTAAGGGTTAAAGGTCCATAAGGGTTAAAGGTGGACGTTGGGTCGTAAGGGTTAAAGGTGGACGTTTGGGTCTTTAAGGGTTAAAGGCCATAAGGGTTAAAGGTGGACGTTTGGGTCCGTAAGGGTTAAAGGTGGACGTTTGGGTCTTTAAGGGTTAAAGGTCCATAAGGGTTAAAGGTGGACGTTTGGGTCTTTAAGGGTTAAAGGTGGACGTTTGGGTCTTTAAGGGTTAAAGGTCCATAAGGGTTAAAGGTGGACGTTTGGGTCTTTAAGGGTTAATAGAATAGAATAATAGAATAGCCTTTATTGTCATTGTGCAAAAAAGCAAACAATGAAATTGGAGTGGTACTTCCCACCCACAGTGCAAAAATGAAGTGTAAACATATAAGAATTTGAAAGGCATAAAAGACAATAAATACAGTTAAAGAGAATAAGAAGAATATAATATATAAAAACTACTATTTCCATTGCACAATTAAAAAACTACTATTGTTATTGCACATGCCCAGGAGGAGGGGAGGTTCTGCATTTAGGAGCCGGACAGCCCATGGATAAAAGGTGTTCTTCAGTCTGTTTGTCCGGCTCCCTAGGATCTGTATCTCCTTCCAGAGGGCAGGAGATTGAAATGTCTGTTCCCTGGGTGTGACAGATCCCTCACAATCCTCCTTGCTCTGTTTAGCCCTCTAATCGTTCCAATGTCTTCCAAGGAAGGCAGGGGGCCACCAATGATTTTCTCGGCTGTCTTTATGACCCCCCTGCAGGGCTTTTCTGTCCCTGGCTGTGCAGCTGGCGTACCACACGTAATGCAGTACGCCACAACACTCTCTATCGTGGTGCGATAGAAAGTCTGTTAAAGGTGGACGTTTGGGTCCATAAGGGTTTAAGGTGGACGTTTGGGTCTGTAAGGGTTTTCCAGGGTTCCAGAGGCTGGTTCTGGTTCTAATGGGGGCCGGTCCAGGGTTCTCCACTGGACTTTGGGTCGTCCTTCTGCCCAGGTCCAAAACCGACGCCCACTGGAACCCTGGCACATGAAGGAGAACAGGCCACGCCCCCTCCAGGCCACGCCCATCACCTCCACCTGAAACCCCTCCCTCACATCTGTCCATCAGTCTTCAAATAGACTGAACCACCCATGGACACAGTTTGGTATTATTATTATTATTATTATTATTGTTGTTATTATTATTGTTTTATTATTATTATTGTTGTTGTAGTTGTACATGAATGTACTGTTGTTTTCCAATAAAAGGTCAGTGGACAACAGTGGATCTGGACTTTTGTCCACGGACATCAGGTGGACTTTGACCAGGTCAGGGACACACTGTCCCATTGGACATCAGCTGATCTAATCTAATCTCAGATAATTCTGCCTGTTCCAGTTCTGGAATCACATACAGACAGCTGTAAATAGAATCTATACATCATCAAAAAAAACACAATTAGAGCAACAATTTGTACAATATGGACTAGACACACACACAAACCCAGACCTGTGGTAGAGGACCAGTCTGAAGGAGACACCACCCAGGTGAGAGGAGACCGCCCAGGTGGACCAGAAGAAGATTTACATTTTTTATATATAGAATAAATAAAACAGCTTGTCTTTAATTCTATGATAAAGTGAAATGATCCAGTCTATGAATGACTAATATTGTATGTAATGAGCATATAATTCTAGAATATAATAGTAATTCTATTATGACTATATAGGGTTAGGGTCATGTGTGTACTCATGGACTGAAGCAGTCCTAGCAGTAGAACTGAGCCCATGACTGAATAGGCTGGAAACAGAGGTGGGTGTGTGTGTGTGGGGGGGGGGGCTGTTAAACTCAGGAGTCACTTCCTTCCGTTCACACCATTTTCACATTCCACTGATTTATTCAATTATTCATTTGAAGTCATGACCTGGAAAGGCACACTGAGGTCACTTCCTGTCTGACAGGAAGAAGAGTGGCACAACCCTAACCCTAAACAAACCCAGGTCCAGGTCCCTAAACTTAACCCTAACCCATCTCCATGGGCCAATGGTGTGGCAGCTCCAGGGGTTAAAGGTGAGTGTCCATGCTTCCATCGTGCAGCTTTACTAACCCTGTTCACCAAAACAAAGAGGACCAGGGTCTGAGAGGGACCATAACCAACATGTCCAGGGTCCAGACCATCAATCAATCAGTCTTTATTTATACAGCACTTTTCATACATTAAGGATGTAGCACAAAGTGCTTTACATATAAGTTTAAAATCAGTACCACCCACCCACCCGCACACACACACACACATATGCACACCCACAACTCACACATACTTAAAAAGACTGACTGAGCACGAGATGACCAGAAAGAAAAAGTAAAAGAGGAGGCGCTGTCTTAGGGAGCCTCCGCACCAGGAGGCAGCCGCCGACCCCGGCAACCAGGCACCAGCGACACAGCGCCGCATCCAACCAGTGGGAGAGGGCCAACTGGGACCCCCACCCACCAGAAAGGAGCAGACCCCAGTGAGAGAAGGCGCCACAGCTACCGGAGTCCACAGCCCCCCCCCCCCCCCGGCACGGACGGCTCCCTCTGATGAACCACTGGAGAATACAGATAAGAAACGTTAAAAAGATATAAAAGAACTGATTAAAAGAAGCTAAATGTAAGACATATAAATATTAAACATTAAAATGATAAAACGGAAACTCTGGTTAAAAGACCTCTTAAGATATATATATTAAATATAACTATAAAACATCAGAGTGGATAAAACAGAGGCATTAGTTAAAAGCCAAATTAAAGCGGTGGGTCTTGAGCCTGGTTTTAAAAGTGTCTCCATTCTCTGCGGTCTGAGGTTCCCTTCAGGCTGTTCATAGTCCAGGAGCAGAATGCTGAAAAGCTGCCTCACCATGGGTTTTTTGTGTTGGCTTTTGGAACTGTTCAACGGCGGTGCCAGAGGAGCTCAGGGTCCGCCAGGGTTCATAGGGTAAAGCAAGTCTAAAAGATAAGAGGGCGCAAGACCATTAAGACATTTAAAGACTATTAAAAGGACCTTAAAATCAATCCTGAAACACACGGGGAGCCAATGCAGTGATTTTAAAACCGGTGTAATGTGAGCCCGCCTTCTGGTCTTTGTCAGCACTCGAGTGGCTGAATTCTGAAGAAGTTGGAGTTGTGAGATTCTATCTTTGGGAAGACCAGAAAGCAGGGCATTACAGTAGTCAATCCTACTGGAAATAAAAGCATGCATCAGCATCTCCGTTGTGACAGTTTGAGTTTGATGTTTTAATTTATTTATTTTATATTATTTTATTATATTGATTTTTCAGGGGTGCCAGCCAGGTCTCTCTCCTGACATATAAGATGTTCGGTTAGTCAGTGTAAGTCAGTCTTTAGCTTGAGTCTCAAACTACACAAAGGATGCGAGTTTTAACTAAACTCACACCCCACACATTAAATGACAAAGAAAAGAACACACATTCAAACCATGTAAAATTCAAAATCATGTATTAAACAATGATTATAAACAAAATTCACACAAATTCAAACCCACAGTTGAAAACCCACCCCACAGAAAACCCAAAGTCCAAACTCAACAAAATCCACCAACCAAGCAAAAATTCGAACTTAAATCTTCCACAATTTAAACAGTCTTTTGAAAGAAGAAAGTAACAAAAAAAACAGTTCAGTCCATTTAAACAAAAAATTCCATTCCGGGTTTTCAGTTTATCAAAAAGGGGAAAAAAAAAAATTCATTCAGTTCATTTCAGTTCGTTTGAAAAAAAAAAAAAACAAGCGCACAGTTCAGTTCAAGGCCTTTTTTTAAAAAAAACGAGAAAGCAGAAAAAAAACTTACTCACAACACTCCAATGGTCGCAGTCAGTCAGTCCGTCAGTCAGTCCAGTCCAGTCAGTTTGTAATCCATTCCGGTTATTTCTGCTGGTTTGCTGGTATGTGAGGGAGACTGTCTTGCTGCAGTGAGATGGATGGATGTGATACACCAGAGGGAGAAAACGGACGGAGATGAACAAAGTTGTAAACGGGATTAACTGCCGTACTTTTTTGTCTCTACTAACGAGCTGTTGCTCTGACGCTTCCGTGTCATGCCGACTCGAACGCACCGCCGCACTCTCCGAATGCGGATATTGGGGGGGGTATTTAAAAACTGCCGCCAACTTCGGGCGAATCAGGTGTCGATGCTGTGGTGACAATTTCCGGCGTGGATCTGGATGCCAACATGCATGTTACAGGGTGTGTGTGTGTTTGGGGCAACTTCCAGGTTGTCACACTCCCTCCCCCCTGAGAGAAGCCTGACGTACGGGGGTGATAGTACGGAGGGCTGTAAGGTGCTCACAGTCCTCCTTTCACACCCTGCCATTTTGTATTTGGGGTAAAGAACCCAGGGAAGTCCTCTTCATCACTCTCTTCCTGAAAGAGTTCGAGGATCCTATTTCTTTGTATCTGGTCCAGTTCCGCCGCAGTGGGATAGCAGGGCTTAAGCTGGGCCATATTTACCACACGGAGGTCCTCTCCTGTGTCCTCCAAGACAACCTCAAAGTTAAGAGGTCCAACTCTCCTGGTCACCCGATAAGGACCTTTCCACCGTGGAGCTAGTTTAGCTGAAAATGACTGTTCAGCTCTGGAAAAAGGGTGAGTACGTAACCAGACACGATCATTGTCTATGAAATTTCCGTCTCGTCTCCCTTTATCGTAATTTTGTTTCTGCCTTTTTCTTGCTTTTTTCAGGTTCCCCATCACAAGTTTCTGAAACTGTGATATTTGATTTGCCGTTGCATATGCTGGGGAATCTGGATCACACAGCTGGGGGCTCAGTTCTATGTCCAGAGGCCCTTTCAATGGGCGGCTGAGGTTAAGTTCAGCGGGGGTGACTCCCGTGGACTCATGCACGGCTGAGTTTAGTGCAAAGCGAAATTCAGGTAGGTATTTATCCCAGTTTTTGTGCTTTCCCTCCACATAAGACGCAATCATGGCTTTGATGTTGCGATTTATTCTTTCAGTTAAATTGGTCTGAGGATGATAAGGCGAGGTCCTCTTTCGTTTGAGGTTCCATCGCTCACAGGTCTCCTCAAAGACAGAAGACATGAACTGTGGGCCCTGGTCGGAGAGGATAAACGTGGGGACACCCCAGCGTGTCAGGATCTCCTTCCTGAGAACCTGGGATACTGTCTCTGCAGTGGCTGTCCTAAGGGGAAACATTTCAACCCATCTGGTGTAGTAATCTACAAAAACAATCAGGTATATGTTGCCATTTGAACTTCGAGGAAAAGGGCCCATTAGATCTACGCCAAGCATTTCCCAGGGTGCATGTATTATAGTTTGTTGGAGTTTACCTGGAGGTTTTCGGGTCTCAGGTTTATGAAGCTGGCAGACCTGACAACAGCGAACATAATTTCTCACATCCAAACTCATTTTTGGCCAGTACACCAGGGCCTGTAGCCGTTTATAGGTTTTATATCTTCCAAGATGGCCAGCTAGAGGGTCATCATGATAATGGTGGAGAAGTTGTTGTCGGAGGGTGGATGGTATGTATATTTGGTAGAGGGTTTTGTGGGGCACCTGTACCACTCTGTACACTTTATCTTCTAAAATGGTGAACTTTGTGGTTGGGGTTTCTGTGACCTCTCCTGTTTCTATTATTTTTTCATACAGATCCTGTATTATAGAGTCCTGCTGCTGTGCTTTCCAGATATCTGCGTCTGTGATGTGTAGGGTTTTGCAAGTGTCTCGCTTGGACCTTAGGACAGCAGCACAGGTGGCAGGTTGGAAAGGACATGGATCATTCACAGGGGCTCGTGATAAAGCATCCGGTACTGTATTGTACTTGCCTTTACGGTATTCCACTGTAAAGGTGAACTCTTGGAGACGCAGTGCCCACCGGATAAGGCGGGTGCTAGGCTTTTGCGTTTTAAAAACCCACACAAGAGAAGAATGATCAGTCACTACAGTAAAAGGTCTGCCTTCCAGGTAATACCTCCACTTCTCCAGGGCCCAGACCACAGCGAGGCACTCCTGTTCGGTGGTAGAGTAGTTTCGCTCTGCCTGATTCAGAGTCCGGCTGGCAAAGGCAAGAACCTGTTCTGTACCCAATCCAGTTTGTTGGGTCAACACAGCCCCCAAGCCAACATCACTGGCATCTGTGTACACAATGAAAGGTAGGCTAAAGTCAGGATGACCTAGCACAGGTGGAGAAACCAGATGTTGTTTCAGGGCATCAAAAGCGGTTTGACAAGATGATGTCCACAGAAATTTGGTTCCCTTCCGTTTCAAAGCATTAAGCGGTTCTGTTAACTGAGAGAATCGGGGCACAAAGCGATGGTACCAACCAGCCATTCCCAGAAATCTTTGAACCTCTTTGATGTTCTTGGGGACAGGAAAGTCTTGAACGGCCTTTGTTTTCGCAGGATCTACTTCCACCCCAGCAAAGGAAACAATGTGTCCCAGGAACTTAAGTGAAGTTCTGAAGAACTGACTCTTCTTCATGTTAACAGTGAGGTGAGCCTTGCGTAATTGGTCTAGTACTGCTTGGATGTGGAAATGGTGCTGTTCAGGTGTAGGAGAGTAGATTATGATGTCATCTAAGTATACCAAACATATTTTCCTGCGCAGGTCTCCAAGCACAAGCTCCATCAGCCTTTGAAAAGTTGCTGGGGCATTTTTCAGTCCGAATGGCATTACTTTAAACTGATAGAGGCCAATGGGACAGACGAAAGCAGTTTTTTCGCGACTGTCTTTATCCATTTGGACCTGCCAGTAGCCACTGTTGAGATCCAGTGTGGTGAATACTGCAGCTCCAGCCAGGGATTCCAAAATTTCCTGTATGTTTGGTAAGGGGTAGGCATCGGTGTGTGTTGCAGCATTAATCTTTCTGTAGTCCACACAGAACCTTGACTTTGGGGTATTTTTCTTGGGGACCAGGACCACAGGAGCAGCATACGGAGAGGTGGACGGCTCTATGATGTCGTTTGCCAGCATTTCCTGTATGTGTTCTTTTATTACTTGGAGTTTGGCAGGGGATACCCGGTAAGGTTTCTGTTTAATTGGTACTTGATGGCTAAGAAAGAGTTTGTGTTTCAGAACTCCAGTACAACCTAATTTTTCCGTGCAGACATCTGAATTCTCCCTGAGTTGACATAACAGCTGTGTTTTTCCAAAATCATCCAGATCGGCGTCACATGCGGCAGCTTGAAGGAGGTCAAGACATGGAGGCGGTGAGACCAGACTCATTGGAGGAACTGCAGAGTAAAAAGCCAACTGGGGTAGAAGAACAGCATTTGTCGCCACAGCAGATTTTGGTAAGAACTGGTATTTTCTATTTTCGTTGCACTTGAACCAGTAACAGTTCTCAGAGACATCAAACTGCAGGCCAGATAAACATATGTAGTCAAGCCCAACCACAGCACTAAATGCCAGACTGTCAGCAGGCATGATGATACAGGGTGATGTCACGGTTCGGTTTTGTACGGTGAGTTTTAAGTCACTCCATCCTAACGGTTGTCGTCCTCCTCCATCTGCCAGGTATAAAGGTCCTCTGATCCAGGGTTTTAGCACATCCTGCTGACCTTTTACTCCCGTCCACACACTTTCATTGACCAGGGTATATGATGATCCAGTGTCTAAGATGGCGGTTCCCTTCCATGGACCGATGTTCAGGGGTACCATCAACTGGCAGGGAGGCGGACTTTCAGGGAGACATGACTGTGGACTATGTGAGGCTATGCCTCCTGGGTATCCCGAGTGAGTGAGGGAACCCAATGTTGCATGACCTTCTGTTGCATGGGAGGATCTGGCAGCCTGTGGTTGAGGTCTAGAAGATGGAGGTCTGTTACCTCGGTTAGAGTTCCACTGAGGACAAGAAGCTGGTGCATGGTTCCCTTTACAGCGCCAACAGAATACTTGGGGTGGTGGACGGTTATAGACAGATTGGTTCGGACGAACAGTCGGTTCCTGATTAGGGGGTGGACCAGCAGAATCGGGTGGACCAGGCTTTGAAGGTTTTTTCAGCAGGTGTTTCCTCTGCTCATACTGCAGCTGGTTCTCTCGATCCCTCTCTAGTTGTTGGCCAAAGCGCACAAGTCCATCAACTGTGTTAACACCACTACTTCGCAGCTGACTGGCCAGTTGGGGATTTATGTTTTTTAATATCAACTTTATGATTTCTCCCTCCTCAATGTCTATCTTCCAGCGTTTACATAGTGATTGATACATGTAAACGAAGTCTCTGATGCTTTCTCCCTCTTCTTGTACTCTGTTGCGTACTCTTTCTGCCAATTCATCTTCATAATCCTCTGACAGGAAAGCAGCACGGAACTGGTCGTGGAACTCCTTCCATGTATTAACTTTATGACGTGCTACATCCCACCAGTCTCTTGCAGTTCCATGCAGAACATTACGCAAAGTGGCGATGAGCTCCTCATCAGTGAGTGGATTTAGGGCCAAGAAATCCTCACACCTTTCCAAATATTGAAGGGGGTCTGGTGCATCATCCACTTTCCCGTATGTTGGAAACTGTAGTTTCACAGGACTCTTTCCAAAAAATCTGCTTTTTCCTTCAGCATGAAAAATGGATCCTCCAGGTGAGCCAAAGGGATCCTCAACCATACCAGGTTGTACAGTAGAATGTAATCTGGGGCGGTTTGGGATGAGCGTTTCTGGTAACGTTTGATATTGAGTTTGCATGCTTACATGACCAAGAGAAATTTTTGCAGGTTGTGTAGTGATTTCTGCTGACAGAGTGTTTATGGAGTTTCGGCAGTGTGATAATTCCTCCTGAAGAACAGCTACAGCTTCAGTCATGGGTGAGAACACAGGATGAAGTTCCTTTAATATGTCTGCTTGATGATTTTTTAACCTCCATCCAAATGTTGCATTGATTTGTGTTCTCAGATATTCAAGTTGTGTGTCCATGTGTTGAATCATTTCTTTTCGCTGTTCTTGAATTAAATCCATTAATGAATTGTTCATTTGCTTGATTTGTGATGTGATTGTGTTTGAAATTTGTTCCATTTGTTCATTTATCTCTTTTTTGTGACAGGTCTGCGCATGCAAAATCTCCTGAAGCTGTTGATGAATTCCATGAACAGAGACATTGTCCTGTAGTGTGGCCTGAGGTCCTCCATCTTGGTGGCTATTTTGACTGGTCACACTTTGAGGGGTTAATGGCTTTACGAGCTCCAAGTCTCCAGTTAGTTCCATGTCCAGCAGAGAATATGTAGTGGGAGATGGTTCCTGCATTGGATTTGGTAGCAGAGTTTCCAGTCCCTCCATTTTGCTCAGGAATGAGTCGGCGGCCATTTTATTCTGTTGTTCCTTTTGTTCCTTTAATAAAGATTTTTCCTCCAACGTAGTTGTGGTTCTTTTGTGTTTCCTTTAGTCATTCAATGTGTTTTTTAGAGAGGTCCCATCTGGGGTGCCACTTTTTTATGTGACAGTTTGAGTTTGATGTTTTAATTTATTTATTTTATATTATTTTATTATATTGATTTTTCAGGGGTGCCAGCCAGGTCTCTCTCCTGACATATAAGATGTTCGGTTAGTCAGTGTAAGTCAGTCTTTAGCTTGAGTCTCAAACTACACAAAGGATGCGAGTTTTAACTAAACTCACACCCCACACATTAAATGACAAAGAAAAGAACACACATTCAAACCATGTAAAATTCAAAATCATGTATTAAACAATGATTATAAACAAAATTCACACAAATTCAAACCCACAGTTGAAAACCCACCCCACAGAAAACCCAAAGTCCAAACTCAACAAAATCCACCAACCAAGCAAAAATTCGAACTTAAATCTTCCACAATTTAAACAGTCTTTTGAAAGAAGAAAGTAACAAAAAAAACAGTTCAGTCCATTTAAACAAAAAATTCCATTCCGGGTTTTCAGTTTATCAAAAAGGGGAAAAAAAAATATTCATTCAGTTCATTTCAGTTCGTTTGAAAAAAAAAAAACAAGCGCACAGTTCAGTTCAAGGCCTTTTTTTAAAAAAAACGAGAAAGCAGAAAAAAAACTTACTCACAACACTCCAATGGTCGCAGTCAGTCAGTCCAGTCCAGTCAGTTTGTAATCCATTCCGGTTATTTCTGCTGGTTTGCTGGTATGTGAGGGAGACTGTCTTGCTGCAGTGAGATGGATGGATGTGATACACCAGAGGGAGAAAACGGACGGAGATGAACAAAGTTGTAAACGGGATTAACTGCCGTACTTTTTTGTCTCTACTAACGAGCTGTTGCTCTGACGCTTCCGTGTCATGCCGACTCGAACGCACCGCCGCACTCTCCGAATGCGGATATGGGGGGGGTATTTAAAAACTGCCGCCAACTTCGGGCGAATCAGGTGTCGATGCTGTGGTGACAATTTCCGGCGTGGATCTGGATGCCAACATGCATGTTACAGGGTGTGTGTGTGTTTGGGGCAACTTCCAGGTTGTCACACCGTGTTGGCTCGAGAGAGAACTGGACGAACTCTGGCTATGTTCTGAAGATGATAAAAACCTGTTTTTACAATAGATTTAATGTGTGGGATGAAAGTCAGCTCAGAGTCAAAGATAACGCCCAGGTTTTTTACTTGTTCAGATGGGTTAAAAGAATACGCTTGTAGTTTTGGTAAGTATTTCTCTCTCGTAGCCTCAGGACCGATAACTAAAACTTCAGTTTTGCCCTGGTTGAGCTGTAAGAAGTTTTCTGCCATCCAGGTTTTAATATTTAAAATACAGTTAAAAAGGGCATCAACTGGCCGAGTGTCTTCAGGAGACATGGCAATATACAGCTGTGTGTCATCAGCATAGCTGTGAAAGTTGATGCCATGTCTCCTGATGATATCCCCAAGTGGAAGCATATATAAATTAAAAAGTATGGGGCCTAAGATTGATCCTTGGGGCACACCACATATAATTTCATGGATCGCTGAAGAGCATGTATCCATACTTACCAAACATTTCCTGTCTGTGAGATAGGATTGAAACCAGTTAAAAACAGTACCAGAGAGGCCCACCAGGGGTCTCAGTCTATTTAAAAGAACTGGGTGATCTACTGGATCTAAAGCAGCGCTCAGATCCAGTAGCACCAGGACTGAGATCTTGTGTGAGTCCAAGTTGCACCTGAGATCATTGACGATCTTTAAGAGAGCTGTCTCTGTGCTGTGATTAATCCTAAAACCAGACTGATATTTTTCTAAAATGGTGTTTTTATTTAAAAAGTCGTTCAATTGATTAAAAACAACTTTCTCTAAAATTTTGCTTAAAAAAGGTCAGTTGGACATGGGTCTGTAGTTATTAAAATTGTCTGGGTCCAGGTGGCTCTTCTTCAGCAGGGCCTCACCACCGCCGTTTTAAAAGCAGTGGGAAAGGTGCCCGTCTGAAGAGAACAGTTAACAATGTTTAAAAGCTCGCTTTCAAAGGATCCATAAAATAACTGAAACAGTGATGTGGGAGTTGGGTCTAAAAGGCAGTTGGTTGGGTTTACTGGGGAGAAAACTACCAAGTGTCTGAGCTTCAGTCAGGGCAAAACTGTCCAGTGTTTCATCAGGTAAAAGTAGACCCTCAGTTTGATCAAAAATGGTTTCTTGAACAGGTCAAATACTAGATCTGATCAAATCGATTTTGCTTCTAAAGTGGTCTGCAAAACTTTCACACAAGGAATCAGTTGTGGCAGAGTGTCTGGTGATATCTGGATTAATTAAATGATCAATTGTGGAGAGAAGGAGTTTGGGACTGTTTTTGTGTGAGGAAATTCTATTTGGCAAAGTATGTGTTTCTTTCTTGTCTGACTGCCTTGTTGTAAATTTGAAGTTGTTCCAAGAATAATTGACGGTTTATTGTTATTTTGTTCTTCCTCCATTTTCTTTCCGCTATCCTGCATTTTCTTTTCAACGTTCGTGTTTCCTCATTTCTCCATGGAGGTGCAGGCTTTGTTTTCACCTTTTTGTAACCAGTGGAGCTACAGAATTCAGGCTTGACTTTAGTTTGTTATTAAAATTTTCAACAATAAAATCACAGGATGCAGATAAAGGAACTGGAGGGTATTTTTGTAAAACTTCAATAAAATTTGCAGCCACTTCAGGAGTCAGACAGCGCCTCCTCACAGTCCTCACCGAGGTCTCCCTTATGTTAAAACCGGTGATGCTAAAAAACACACAGTAGTGGTCAGATCCAGCCAAATCAACAACAGAGGACACACTGGTGGACAGGCCATGGCTAATGACCAGGTCCAGAGTGTGTCCCCTGTTGTGAGTCGGCTGCATGACGTGTTGGGTAAAGTCCATGGAGTTCAGTAAGTTCATAAAATCTTTAGATAACTTATCGGACTCATTATCAATGTGCAAACTAAAATCACCGGAAATTAAAATCATATTGTAAGAGATGTGGATTATTGATAAAAACTCTGAAAAGTCATTAATAAAAGCTGCGCACTGTTTTGGTGGTCTGTAAACAGTGACACAGATAATTACAGGGTTATTAAAAACAAAGGCATGGTGCTCAAAGGTGGGGTACTGATCAAATGAAATTTGCTTTGTCAAAAGTGCATCAGAGGCGATTGAGGCAGTACCACCACCTTTCTTGCCCTTTCTAATAGAAAATACAAAGTTAAAATTTGGTGGGGAGGCCTTGGTGAGAACTGACGGAGCATCTGTGCTCAGCCATGTCTCTGTTCAGAATAAACAATCAATCCGATGATCTAAAATCAAGTCATTAACAATAAAGCCTTATTTGACAAAGAGCGGACGTTTAGAAGTGCCATACTGAAGGTCACAGGTGAGTTATTGGTTGGAAGTGTTGTTATGACCCTGGGTCATAATTTGTCTAGTTATATGTATATGCATGTGTTTTCTGTGTAGTGTGTGTGTGTGTGTGTGTGTGTTCTCCCCCGTCCTGTAGGTGTGCTGTGCCTTTTTGTTTCCGTTTGTTGCAGGTTTCTGATTGGTGGAGCATGATTGCCCAGCCCTTTAAAGATGGCCCTGGAGCTCCCATCCTGGCTCTCTCTTGCCTCCTGCCAGTTCCCAACCCGGCGTTTGTGTGTGTGTGACCGTCAGTCTTTGTGGGCTCGTGTGTTGCTGTGATAAGATTGTATATAGTTGTTAATAGTTTTTGTAAATCGAACCTTTTTTTGGTAGGGGAGGTCGGCTCTTTTTTGTTTCACCTTTTCTCCTGTGTTTGGTTAGGAAGTTTAGGCAAGTTTGCTGTATTTTATTTCGTGCATTTATTTTGAGTAGGTAATCTAGTTTAAACTTTACAGAAGATATTTTGTTTGTTGTTTTAGCCGCTCCCTCCCCTAACCCTTCCTTAGTTGAACAAAATTCTGATAATAAATACTGTGAATCTTAGTTTTTGACTGACGTGTGTGCTTGGGAGCTGGGAGGGGACAAAAGTTGAGCACATTATGTTCGCCCTGGTGAACCCCTAGGCCGGGGCGTAACAGTGTGGTTGCTTCGGAGTTATTGTCTGTGAGAGTGATGAGGTTGTCTGGGTCCACTGAGCGGGGTACTTTTGGTGGGTGTCTGAGGAGTCTGTGTGTTGTCCAAACCGGGATGTGACTGACAGGGTGAGGTATTGCAGGGAGTAAGCTGTGTGACCAAAGGGGGGAGCTGTGAGCTGTTTTAGTGGGTGAGGGGGGAGACACAGGTGTAGGGGTGTGTGGTGTAAACAGTCAGTCATGTGGAGCAGAGTGTAAAGTGGACTGAATGTTTCCAGCTAGTATAGAGCTGCCCAGTTTGTTTGGGTGGACCCCATCGGTCCTGTAAAAGGAGGGACGGTTCCAGAAGAGGTTAAAATGTCAATAAAACCAAAGTCGTATGTGCAGCAGGTCAGCTGGAGCCAGGTGTTCAGGCTGAACAGTCTACTGAAACGCTCTGTGACAGTGTTGGTGTTGGACCACTGATAAAAACCCACCTTCCACAGCTCTGCAGGAAACTAAAAAGGGTCTTAAAATCAGTTTTTGTCAGCTCAGACTGCCGACGAGCTGCGTCATTGCAGCCAACGTGAACTATAATGCGTTTAATGGAGGATGGAAGTGACGGTAACAGGTCCGGTAGTTTGTCCAGTATGTGTGCGGCTGTGGCTCCAGGAAAACAGCTGTGATGGAGTCGGCGAAGCGAATGTGTCTGATGATACTGTCACCCACTATCAGAGTGGAGGGCTCAAACAGAGGACGAGGAGACATGGAGTAGTGGTACTCACGGTTTGTGGGTGAGCCGGCTGGACTATGTGGTCCGGCAGGGGAGTGAGGCAGGGAGGGTTCCCGGGCTTGTCCGGATGAGGAAGCCCACCGGAGTGTCGGAGCACGGCCTCCTTCAGGATCCTGTGCCGGGTGGAGGAGGTTGTGGTCTGTTTGGAAGGACGTTGGGTTGGCCTGTCAGTGGGACCCTCAGCCAACGGGCCCCACAGGCGGTATCCACCACCGGCCCTACCCTAACCCGGTCCATGAACAGATGAGGAGCAGGAGCATCAGCTGGCTGAGCCGGGTTTTCATCATCCAGGACAGCAAAGCGGTTGGAGAGGCTGAGCTGAGGGGGAACGGCGGCGCCATCAGTGCTACGGTTGCGGCCGCGGACCACCACCTCGGCCCAGGATGAGCTGCGGTTAGGGGTTGAGCAGGAGGGCTGCCGGGAAGTCAGAGGATCCCATGGGATTGTATCCTGGAGGCTTGTACTCAATGTTGTTGCCAAGTTTTTAGAGTGCTCTGCAACTATGAAGCCGACAGCCGAGGAAAACTGAAGCTGGACAGGAGGGACTCCTTCCTTCGTAGTTCCTCCGACAGACGATGGATATCCTCCTTCAGGTCTGCTATTTTCTTGTTTGCTCTTTTTAGAGGCTCATTGTCATCATGAGGTGTTGTAGGCATTGGAGCTCCAGTAGTGGGAGACCAGGCTCTCCAGATGTGAATTTAGTGCCAATGTGTAGGTCAAGGTCAAGGTTACTTTATTTATACCCGTAGGTAGATTTGTATACCCGGTTTCTTAATCGGCGATCGTAAGATACAGACGCTTGATTACTGAAAACACTTAAATTACAAAAGCCCAGGGATATACAGTTAAAGCTCAGACGGTAAAAAGGTACAAGATGTCCTTAAAAACAGGTTAAAAACGGGCAAAAGTGCTCCTTCAAGGCAGAGCTATCTATGACAGGTACTGATGCCCTGGACCTGGACCTGGACCTGGGTTGGGTTAGGGTTAGGGTTAAATCTGCAGTGGACCGGACCAGTACAATAAGAACACAATATCCTAGAAGTAACATCAATTCAACATTTTTAACTGTGTTTTATTGCAATAAATAACTTTAAATGATGAAAATATTTGCATGTACAAACTATCCAAACAAAACAGATGAGAAAAACCTAAAAACACATTTATTCAGAAAAATCAGTGTAATTTTGAACCATGTTCTGTCTGAATGTGTCATTTCTACATGTGCATTCCAGACGATGGTCAAAGGCTGAAGACTGGAACTAAACTGGGAACAGGTCTACAGTATGAACCTTAACCCTAACCCTGACCTCATGGACCCTTCCAGACCTCATGGACCCTTTCCAGACAGACCTCATGGACCCTCCTGGACCCTCATGGACCCACAGTACCAGTTTCCCAGTGAAAGCAGCTGTTTGTTCATCAGATTCCACATGTGATCCTCTTTGATCCGCTCCATCAAACCCACCGTAGTGTCAGGACACTAAAAGCCAAAGGAATGTCAGGTATGTGAGACCCTAACCCTAACCGGGACCAGGGCCGGGCCACAAACCCACCGCTCAGGTTCAGATGGTCTGAGGTGGATCCACATCCCAAACTGACCAACCACAAACACACAACTACAGCCAATCAGGAAGCAGAACCAGCACCCTCAGGACTGACCCGGCTCGGTCTTTTAATAGAACGGAACACAATGGCCCACAAGACAAGGGACCAGAACCACAGCTGGGTCTGGAAGGATCCGGACTCTAATGAAGAAAGGTAGTGTGAACGTGAGACATCAACAGGTGAACCAGTGGAAACGACACCACAACCATCTGACTGCAACCACAGGTTCAGAACCCATCATCAGCTGACCTTCAGGGTTCAGATCCCATCATCAGCTGACCTCCTGGTCCTCCAAGACCACCTAGACTAAGACCAAACCATCCCCAGAACGACAGAGGAAGGACACCCAGTCCAAGCACCATGACTGGTGTTTAACCATAGTGTCACGGTGTCATTTCTACACACCCCTGTCACAGCTCTGGACTAGACCATGAGAGAGGGAGAGAGGAAGGAGGAGGAGAAGAAGAAGGAGTAGAAAAAGAAGGAGAAGAAGAAGAAGACAAAGAAGGAGAAGAAGGAGGAGTAGAAAAAGGAGAAGACAAAGAAGGAGAAGGAGTAGAAAAAGAAGGAGAAGACAAAGAAGGAGAAGAAGAAGAAGAAGAAGAAGAAGAAGAAGAAGAAGGAAAAGATGTGAATTCCCAGGACAGATGGTGCGGTCTCTGGGGTACATGTGGGTCTCTGGGGTCAGGGTTAGGGTTAACCCTAACCCTAACCCTAACCCTGACCAGGTCCACCCCCCACCCCACCCCCCAGTGGACCAGTCACACTGACATCACCACTGGAAGAAAAACAAGCTAAGCTACGCTAAAAACTCCATTAGTCACATGTGGGCCACGGGCCAGGATGGTCCCTCGTGCACCCCCCCACACACACACAATCCTATAAATGTGGTATCATTGGATTCCTTGGGATGTCTAGATTACAAATGTAACTGTAACTGTAAAGAAACTGGGACTCACTGGGACATATCAACAGTTTTATTGACCTACTGTAAAACAGACAAAATAGGGCGTCTCAAAAATCCCTTTTCTCTTCAGATCACAGTGTTATTTAAACCAGTTAATCTCCAACATGATGGTAATAGCCCCCCAAAAAATTTCAGCAAAATCCGTTAACGTTTGAGGGCCCCCCCCCCACCCCCCGCAAAGTATGAAGGGCCCATCAAAAAATGCTGTTTTTAAATGAATTCCCATGCTTAATGGATACTAAATGGATGGTGACTAAAGTCCAGACATCCATACTGCATCACAGGTGGTACCTGACTGAGTCTACTGTGGTACCTGACTGAGTCTGCAGTGGTACCTGACTGAGTCTGCTGTGGAACCTGACTGAGTCTACTGTGGAACCTGAGTCTACTGTGGTACCTGACTGAGTCTACTGTGGAACCTGAGTCTACTGTGGTACCTGACTGAGTCTACTGTGGAACCTGAGTGAGTCTGCAGTGGTACCTGACTGAGTCTACTGTGGTACCTGACTGAGTCTACTGTGGTACCAGACTGAGTCTGCAGTGGTACCTGAGTGAGTCTGCAGTGGTACCTGACTGAGTCTACTGTGGAACCTGACTGAGTCTACTGTGGAACCTGAGTGAGTCTGCAGTGGTACCTGACTGACTCTACTGTGGAACCTGACTGAGTCTACTGTGGAACCTGAGTGAGTCTGCAGTGGTACCTGAGTGAGTCTGCAGTGGTACCTGACTGAGTCTACTGTGGAACCTGACTGAGTCTACTGTGGAACCTGAGTGAGTCTGCAGTGGTACCTGACTGAGTCTACTGTGGTACCTGACTGAGTCTACTGTGGAACCTGACTGAGTCTACTGTGGAACCTGACTGAGTCTGCAGTGGTACTAAGT
The DNA here is from genome assembly GCF_902148855.1 of Sphaeramia orbicularis. Lineage (NCBI taxonomy): Eukaryota > Metazoa > Chordata > Actinopteri > Kurtiformes > Apogonidae > Sphaeramia > Sphaeramia orbicularis. The sequence continues at coordinate 30,143 of NW_021941631.1, forward strand.
CTGTTTGATACAGAATTATCAACACAAACCAAAGCAGCCATGGACACCTGCAGACCAAGCCCAAAGCTGCAGCATTCACAAGGCATGGACAGCAGCCTGACCTGGAGGATCTGTGGGACCCCAGTCCAGTCCTGACCTGGAGGATCTGTGGGACCCCAGTCCAGTCCTGAGTCCTGACCTGGAGGATCTGTGGGCCCCCAGTCCAGTCCTGGCTGATATTTGACCTTCTAGGCATGGATGGGGCGTGGCTAGAAGCCCCCCCAGAGCAGTGGGAGGAAGAGCCACAGTACAGACAAATGAGGGCTGTTGTCTGAGGTGACAGTGGATAGACCTGGAGCCACAGACAGAAGGTTCCATTCCAACACCAGTCCATGGGGGTGGGACCTTTAGTCCATGGGGGTGGATCCTTTCTGTGTGGAGTTTGCATGTTCTCTCCAAGTCTGTGTGGGTTCTCTCCAGGTACTTTGGCTCCTCCCACCATCCAGAGACATGCACTGTTAAATTAATTGGTTAATCTAAACTGTGACTGTGACAGTGTGTTTGTCTCTGTATGTTCAGTCTGGGATGAACTGGTCACATGTCCAGGGTGAACCCCACCTTCACCCCTATGTACCTGGGATAGGCTCCGCCCCTGTGACCCCAGTGAGGATAAAGCGGGTTCAGAAAATGAATGAATGAATGAATGTGTGGGAGCCACTAGTGGTTAACGATGCTGCAGACAGAGGTGTTCAAATGTTCAAATGTCCGTAAACACCTGCAGTAAATGTGACTATCCCTGTGCTGAAAATGAAGGTCAGTGTCAGGGTGAGAACATCTGAGCTGAGCACCAAGGACTGAAATATGACAAACACATGTTCAGTCCTGACACACAAACATTTCTTGTCTTGGTCAGTCACAAAATCTCACTGCAAATAAAGGATACCAGTGGAAAACACAGATGAAGAGCCACACTCAGCTGTTTTCCATCAGTCAGTGGACACATTCAGACACATTCAACATTTCACATGGATGAAAATTCTGCCAGAAGAAACGTTCAGACCCACAGTTCTGTCCTGTTAACACCCAAAGCACAGAACCTTTGACTTTCAGGTCCAGTTCTAGAACAGAAAACTATACAACCTTCAGGATTCATGTGTCCATTTTATCCAGAACTCATTCTACATATGGTATCTGTGCCAGTATTAGTCCAACTGGATCACTTTGTGCAGGAGGTGGAAGCGCACACACTGAGCTGTGGTGTTGTTTCTAGATTTGATCTAAATGTTGGAGAACTGTGAAGAACAAACCTTTACTGAGGTCATGATCATGAATGTGATACAGGTGTTTAAAGTTTACACCATACCATACTGTACTCTAGTATATGTATATACCATACTGTACTCTAGTATATGTATATACCATACTGTACTCTAGTATATGTTCATACCATACTGTACTCTAGTATATGTTTATACCATACTTTACTCTAGTATATGTTTATACCGTACTTTACTCTAGTATATGTTTTTACCATACTGTACTCTAGTATGTGTTTATACCATACTGTACTCTAGTATATGTTTATTCCATACTGTACTCTAGTATGTGTTTATACCATACTGTACTCTAATATGTGTTTATACCATACTGTACTCTAGTATGTGTTTATATCATACTGTACTCTAGTATGTGTTTATACCATACTGTACTCTAGTATATGTTTATTCCATACTGTACTCTAGTATATGTTTATACCATACTGCACTCTAGTATGTGTTTATACCATACTGTACTCTAGTATATGTTTATACCATACTGTACTCTAGTATGTGTTTATACCATACTGTACTCTAGTATATGTTTATACCATACTTTACTCTAGTATATGTTTATACCGTACTTTACTCTAGTATATGTTTTTACCATACTGTACTCTAGTATGTGTTTATACCATACTGTACTCTAGTATATGTTTATTCCATACTGTACTCTAGTATATGTATATACCATACTGTACTCTAGTATGTGTTTATACCATACTGTACTCTAGTATGTGTTTATACCATACTTTACTCTAGTATGTGTTTATACCATACTTTACTCTAGTATGTGTTTATACCATACTGTACTCTAGTATGTGTTCATACCATACTTTACTCTAGTATGTGTTTATACCATACTGTACTCTAGTATGTGTTTATACCATACTTTACTCTAGTATATGTTTATACCATACTTTACTCTAGTATGTGTTTATACCATACTGTACTCTAGTATGTGTTTATACCATACTGTACTCTAGTATGTGTTTATACCATACTGTACTCTAGTGCGTGTTTATACCATACTGTACTCTAGTATGTGTTTATACCATACTTTACTCTAGTATGTGTTTATACCATACTGTACTCTAGTATGTGTTTATACCATACTTTACTCTAGTATGTGTTTATACCATACTTTACTCTAGTATATGTTTATACCATACTGTACTCTAGTATATGTTTATACCATACTTTACTCTAGTATGTGTTTATACCATACTGTACTCTAGTATGTGTTTATACCATACTGTACTCTAGTATGTGTTCATACCATACTTTACTCTAGTATGTGTTTATACCATACTGTACTCTAGTATGTGTTTATACCATACTGTACTCTAGTACGTGTTTATACCATACTGTACTCTAGTATATGTTTATACCATACTTTACTCTAGTATGTGTTTATACCATACTTTACTCTAGTATGTGTTTATACCATACTGTACTCTAGTATGTGTTTATACCATACTTTACTCTAGTATGTGTTTATACCATACTTTACTCTAGTATATGTTTATACCATACTGTACTCTAGTATATGTTTATACCATACTTTACTCTAGTATGTGTTTATACCATACTTTACTCTAGTATATGTTTATACCATACTTTACTCTAGTATGTGTTTATACCATACTTTACTCTAGTATGTGTTTATACCATACTTTACTCTAGTATATGTTTATACCATACTGTACTCTAGTACATGTTTATACCATACTGTACTCTAGTACGTGTTTATACCATACTGTACTCTAGTATATGTTTATACCGTACTGTACTCTAGTATGTGTTTATACCGTACTTTACTCTAGTATATGTTTATACCGTACTGTACTCTAGTATATGTTTATACCGTACTGTACTCTAGTATATGTTTATACCATACTGTACTCTAGTATGTGTTTATACCATACTGTACTCTAGTATATGTTTATACCATACTGTACTCTAGTATGTGTTTATACCATACTTTAGTATGTGTTTATACCATACTGTACTCTAGTATATATTTATACCATACTGTACTCTAGTATATGTTTATTCCATACTTTAGTATGTGTTTATACCATACTGTACTCTAGTATATATTTATACCATACTGTACTCTAGTATATATTTATACCATACTGTACTCTAGTATATGTTTATTCCATACTTTAGTATGTGTTTATACCATACTGTACTCTAGTATATGTTTATACCATACTTTACTCTAGTATATGTTTATACCATACTGTACTCTAGTATATGTTTATACCATACTGTACTCTAGTATATGTTCATACCATACTTTACTCTAGTATATGTTTATACCATACTGTACTCTAGTATATGTTTATACCATACTTTACTCTAGTATGTGTTTATACCATACTGTACTCTAGTATATGTTTATACCATACTTTACTCTAGTATGTGTTTATACCATACTGTACTCTAGTATATGTTTATACCATACTTTACTCTAGTATGTGTTTATACCATACTGTACTCTAGTATATGTTCATACCATACTGTACTCTAGTATGTGTTTATACCATACTGTACTCTAGTATATGTTTATACCATACTGTGCTCTAGTATATGTTTATACCATACTGTACTCTAGTATGTGTTTATACCATACTTTACTCTAGTATGTGTTTATACCATACTGTACTCTAGTATGTGTTTATACCATACTGTACTCTAGTACATGTTTATACCATACTTTACTCTAGTATGTGTATATACCATACTGTACTCTAGTATATGTTTATACCATACTGTGCTCTAGTATATGTTTATACCATACTGTACTCTAGTACATGTTTATACCATACTTTACTCTAGTATGTGTATATACCATACTGTACTCTAGTATATGTTTATACCATACTGTACTCTAGTACATGTTTATACCATACTGTGCTCTAGTACGTGTTTATACCATACTGTACTCTAGTACATGTTTATACCATACTGTACTCTAGTACGTGTTTATACCATACTGTACTCTAGTATATGTTTATACCATACTTTACTCTAGTATGTGTTTATACCATACTGTACTCTAGTATATGTTTATACCATACTTTACTCTAGTATGTGTTTATACCATACTGTACTCTAGTATATGTTCATACCATACTGTACTCTAGTATGTGTTTATACCATACTGTACTCTAGTATATGTTTATACCATACTGTGCTCTAGTATATGTTTATACCATACTGTACTCTAGTATGTGTTTATACCATACTTTACTCTAGTATGTGTTTATACCATACTGTACTCTAGTATATGTTCATACCATACTGTACTCTAGTATGTGTTTATACCATACTGTACTCTAGTACATGTTTATACCATACTTTACTCTAGTATGTGTATATACCATACTGTACTCTAGTATATGTTTATACCATACTGTGCTCTAGTACATGTTTATACCATACTTTACTCTAGTATGTGTATATACCATACTGTACTCTAGTATATGTTTATACCATACTGTACTCTAGTACATGTTTATACCATACTGTGCTCTAGTACGTGTTTATACCATACTGTACTCTAGTACATGTTTATACCATACTTTACTCTAGTACGTGTTTATACCATACTGTACTCTAGTATATGTTCATACCATACTGTACTCTAGTATATGTTTATACCATACTTTACTCTAGTATATGTTTATACCATACTGTACTCTAGTATGTGTTTATACCATACTTTACTCTAGTATATGTTTATACCATACTTTACTCTAGTATGTGTTTATACCATACTGTACTCTAGTATATGTTTATACCATACTGTACTCTAGTATATGTTCATACCATACTGTACTCTAGTATATGTTTATACCATACTTTACTCTAGTATATGTTTATACCATACTGTACTCTAGTATGTGTTTATACCATACTTTACTCTAGTATGTGTTTATACCATACTGTACTCTAGTATGTGTTCATACCATACTGTACTCTAGTATATGTTTATACCATACTTTACTCTAGTATATGTTTATACCATACTGTACTCTAGTATATGTTTATACCATACTTTACTCTAGTATATGTTTATACCATACTTTACTGTAGTATGTGTTTATACCATACTGTACTCTAGTATGTGTTCATACCATACTGTGCTCTAGTATATGTTTATACCATACTGTGCTCTAGTATATGTTTATACCATACTGTACTCTAGTATATGTTTATACCATACTTTACTCTAGTATATGTTTATACCATACTGTACTCTAGTATATGTTTATACCATACTGTACTCTAGTATGTGTTTATACCATACTGTACTCTAGTATATGTTTATACCAATCCTTACTCTAGTATATGTGTATACCATACTTTACTCTAGTATATGTTTATACCCTACTTTACTCTAGTATATGATTATACCATACTGTACTCTAGTATATGTTTATTACCATACTGTTACTCTAGATACTGTTTATCCATACTGTACTCTAGTATGTGTTTTATACCATACTTTACTCTAGTATATGTTTATACCATACTTTACTCTAGTATGTGTTTATACATACTGTACTCTAGTATGTGTTATACACATACTGTACTCTAGTATGTGTTTATACCCTACTGTACTCTAGTATAGTGTTCATACCATACTGTACTCTAGTATATGTTTATACCATACTTTACTCTAGTCTTTTATACCATCCTGTACTCTAGTTTAATGTTTATACCATACTTTACTCTAGTATAGTTTATACCATACTGTACTCTAGTATATGTTTTATTACCATACTTACTCTAGTATATGTTTATACCATACTTACTGTAGTATGTGTTTACCATACTGTACTCTAGTATGTGTTATACCATACTGTACTCTAGTATGTTTATACCATACTTTACTAGTATATGTTTATACATACTGTACTCTAGTATATGTTTATACCATACTTTACTCTAGTATATGTTTATCCATACTGTACTCTAGTATATGTTATACCATACTGTACTCTAGTATGTGTTTACCATACTGTACTCTAGTAGATGTTTATACCATACTGTACTCTAGTATATGTTTATACCATACTGTACTCTAGTATATGTTTATACCATACTGTACTCTAGTATATGTTTATACCATACTGTACTCTAGTATATGTTTATACCATACTTACTCTA
>NW_021941631.1:37121-76418 GCF_902148855.1 Sphaeramia orbicularis
TTTAAAACGGCGGTGGTGAGGCCCTGCTGAAGAAGAGCCACCTGGACCCAGACAATTTTAATAACTACAGACCCATGTCCAACTGACCTTTTTTAAGCAAAATTTTAGAGAAAGTTGTTTTTATCAATTGAACGACTTTTAAATAAAAACACCATTTTAGAAAAATATCAGTCTGGTTTTAGGATTAATCACAGCACAGAGACAGCTCTCTTAAAGATCGTCAATGATCTCAGGTGCAACTTGGACTCACACAAGATCTCAGTCCTGGTGCTACTGGATCTGAGCGCTGCTTAGATCCAGTAGATCACCCAGTTCTTTTAAATAGACTGAGACCCCTGGGGGCCTCTCTGGTACTGTTTTAACTGGTTTCAATCCTATCTCACAGGAAATGTTTGGTAAGTAGGATACATGCTCTTCAGCGATCCATGAAATTATAGTGGGTGTGCCCCAAGGATCAATCTTAGGCCCCATACTTTTAATTTATATATGCTTCCACTTGGGGATATCATCAGGAGACATGGCATCAACTTTCACAGCTATGTGATGACACACAGCTGTATATTGCCATGTCTCCTGAAGACATCGGCCAGTTGATGCCCTTTTTAACTGTATTTTAAATATTAAACCTGGATGGCAGAAAACTTCTTACAGCTCACCAGGGCAAAACTGAAGTTTTAGTTATCGGTCCTGAGGCTACGAGAGAGAAATACTTACCAAAACTACAAGCGTATTCTTTTAACCCATCTGAACAAGTAAAAAACCTGGGCGTTATCTTTGACTCTGAGCTGACTTTCATCCCACACATTAAATCTATTGTAAAAACAGGTTTTTATCATCTTCAGAACATAGCCAGAGTTCGTCCAGTTCTCTCTCGAGCCAACACGGTGTGACAACCTGGAAGTTGCCCCAAACACACACAACCCTGTAACATGCATGTTGGCATCCAGATCCACGCCGGAAATTGTCACCACAGCATCGACACCTGATTCGCCCGAAGTTGGCGGCAGTTTTTAAATACCCCACCCATATCCGCATTCGGAGAGTGCGGCGGTGCGTTCGAGTCGGCATGACACGGAAGCGTCCGAGCAACAGCTCGTTAGTAGAGACAAAAAAGTACGGCAGTTAATCCCGTTTACAACTTTGTTCATCTCCGTCCGTTTTCTCCCTCTGGTGCATCACATCCATCCATCTCACTGCAGCAAGACAGTCTCCCTCACATACCAGCAAACCAGCAGAAATAACCGGAATGGATTACAAACTGACTGGACTGGGACTGACTGACTGCGACCATTGGAGTGTTGTGAGTAAGTTTTTTTTCTGCTTTCTCGTTTTTTTAAAAAAAGGCCTTGAACTGAACTGTGCGCTTGTTTTTTTTTTTCAAACGAACTGAAATGAACTGAATGAATATTTTTTTTTCCTTTTTGATAAACTGAAAACCCGGAATGGAATTTTTTGTTTAAATGGACTGAACTTTTTTTTTGTTACTTTCTTCTTTCAAAAGACTGTTTAAATTGTGGAAGATTTAAGTTCGAATTTTTGCTTGGTTGGTGGATTTTGTTGAGTTTGGACTTTGGGTTTTCTGTGGGTTGGGTTTTCAACTGTGGGTTTGAATTTGTGTGAATTTTTTTTATAATCATTGTTTAATACATGATTTTGAATTTTACATGGTTTGAATGTGTGTTCTTTTCTTTGTCATTTAATGTGTGGGGTGTGAGTTTAATTAAAACTCACATCCTTTGTGTAGTTTGAGACTCAAGCTAAAGACTGACTTACACTGACTAACCGAACATCTTATATGTCAGGAGAGAGACCTGGCTGGCACCCCTGAAAAATCATATAATAAAATAATATAAAATAATAATTAAACATCAAACTCAAACTGTCACATAAAAAAGTGGCACCCCAGATGGGACCTCTCTAAAAAACACATTGAATGACTAAAGGAAACACAAAAGAACCACAACTACGTTGGAGGAAAAATCTTTATTAAAGGAACAAAAGGAACAACAGAATAAAATGGCCGCCGACTCATTCCTGAGCAAAATGGAGGGACTGGAAACTCTGCTACCAAATCCAATGCAGGAACCATCTCCCACTACATATTCTCTGCTGGACATGGAACTAACTGGAGACTTGGAGCTCGTAAAGCCATTAACCCCTCAAAGTGTGACCAGTCAAATAGCCACCAAGATGGAGGACCTCAGGCCACACTACAGGACAATGTCTCTGTTCATGGAATTCATCACAGCTTCAGGAGATTTTGCATGCGCAGACCTGTCACAAAAAAGAGATAAATGAACAAATGGAACAAATTTCAAACACAATCACATCACAAATCAAGCAAATGAACAATTCATTAATGGATTTAATTCAAGAACAGCGAAAAGAAATGATTCAACACATGGACACACAACTTGAATATCTGAGAACACAAATCAATGCAACATTTGGATGGAGGTTAAAAATCATCAAGCAGACATATTAAAGGAACTTCATCCTGTGTTCTCACCCATGACTGAAGCTGTAGCTGTTCTTCAGGAGGAATTATCACACTGCCGAAACTCCATAAACACTCTGTCAGCAGAATCACTACACAACCTGCAAAAATTTCTCTTGGTCATGTAAGCATGCAAACTCAATATCAAACGTTACCAGAAACGCTCATCCCAAACCGCCCCAGATTACATTCTACTGTACAACCTGGTATGGTTGAGGATCCCTTTGGCTCACCTGGAGGATCCATTTTTCATGCTGAAGGAAAAAAGCAGATTTTTTGGAAAGAGTCCCTGTGAAACTACAGTTTCCAACATACGGGGAAAGTGGATGATGCACCAGACCCCCTTCAATATTTGGAAAGGTGTGAGGATTTCTTGGCCCTAAATCCACTCACTGATGAGGAGCTCATCGCCACTTTGCGTAATGTTCTGCATGGAACTGCAAGAGACTGGTGGGATGTAGCACGTCATAAAGTTAATACATGGAGGAGTTCCACGACCAGTTCCGTGCTGCTTTCCTGTCAGAGGATTATGAAGATGAATTGGCAGAAAAGAGTACGCAACAGAGTACAAGAAGAGGGAGAAAGCATCAGAGACTTCGTTACATGTATCAATCACTATGTAACGCTGGAAGATAGACATTGAGGAGGGAGAAATTCATAAAGTTGATATTAAAAAACATAAATCCCCAACTGGCCAGTCAGCTGCGAAGTAGTGGTGTTAACACAGGTTGATGGACTTGTGCGCTTTGGCCAACAACTGAGAGGGATCGAGAGAACCAGCTGCAGTATGAGCAGAGGAAACACCTGCTGAAAAAAACCTTCAAAGCCTGGTCCACCCGATTCTGCTGGTCCACCCCCTAATCAGGAACCGACTGTTCGTCCGAACCAATCTGTCTATAACCGTCCACCACCCCAAGTATTCTGTTGGCGCTGTAAAGGGAACCATTCACCAGCTTCTTGTCCTCAGTGGAAACTCTAACCGAGGTAACAGACCTCCATCTTCTAGACCTCAACCACAGGCTGCCAGATCCTTCCCATGCAACAGAAGGTCATGCAACATTGGGTTCCCTCACTCACTCGGGATACCCAGGAGGCATAGCCTCACATAGTCCACAGTCATGTCTCCCTGAAAGTCCGCCTCCCTGCCAGTTGATGGTACCCCTGAACATCGGTCCATGGAGGGAACCGCCATCTTAGACACTGGATCATCATATACCCTGGTCAATGAAAGTGTGTGGACGGGAGTAAAAGGTCAGCAGGATGTGCTAAAACCCTGGATCAGAGGACCTTTATACCTGGCAGATGGAGGAGGACGACAACCGTTAGGATGGAGTGACTTAAAACTCACCGTACAAAACCGAACCGTGACATCACCCTGTATCATCATGCTGCTGACAGTCTGGCATTTAGTGCTGTGGTTGGGCTTGACTACATATGTTTATCTGGCCTGCAGTTTGATGTCTCTGAGAACTGTTACTGGTTCAAGTGCAACGAAAATAGAAAATACCAGTTCTTACCAAAATCTGCTGTGGCGACAAATGCTGTTCTTCTACCCCAGTTGGCTTTTTACTCTGCAGTTCCTCAATGAGTCTGGTCTCACCGCCTCCATGTCTTGACCTCCTTCAAGCTGCCGCATGTGACGCCGATCTGGATGATTTTGGAAAAACACAGCTGTTATGTCAACTCAGGGAGAATTCAGATGTCTGCACGGAAAAATTAGGTTGTACTGGAGTTCTGAAACACAAACTCTTTCTTAGCCATCAAGTACCAATTAAACAGAAACCTTACCGGGTATCCCCTGCCAAACTCCAAGTAATAAAAGAACACATACAGGAAATGCTGGCAAACGACATCATAGAGCCGTCCACCTCTCCGTATGCTGCTCCTTGGGTCCTGGTCCCCAAGAAAAATACCCCAAAGTCAAGGTTCTGTGTGGACTACAGAAAGATTAATGCTGCAACACACACCGATGCCTACCCCTTACCAAACATACAGGAAATTTTGGAATCCCTGGCTGGAGCTGCAGTATTCACCACACTGGATCTCAACAGTGGCTACTGGCAGGTCCAAATGGATAAAGACAGTCGCGAAAAAACTGCTTTCGTCTGTCCCATTGGCCTCTATCAGTTTAAAGTAATGCCATTCGGACTGAAAAATGCCCCAGCAACTTTTCAAAGGCTGATGGAGCTTGTGCTTGGAGACCTGCGCAGGAAAATATGTTTGGTATACTTAGATGACATCATAATCTACTCTCCTACACCTGAACAGCACCATTTCCACATCCAGCAGTACTAGACCAATTACGCAAGGCTCACCTCACTGTTAACATGAAGAAGAGTCAGTTCTTCAGAACTTCACTTAAGTTCCTGGGACACATTGTTTCCTTTGCTGGGGTGGAAGTAGATCCTGCGAAAACAAAGGCCGTTCAAGACTTTCCTGTCCCCAAGAACATCAAAGAGGTTCAAAGATTTCTGGGAATGGCTGGTTGGTACCATCGCTTTGTGCCCCGATTCTCTCAGTTAACAGAACCGCTTAATGCTTTGAAACGGAAGGGAACCAAATTTCTGTGGACATCATCTTGTCAAACCGCTTTTGATGCCCTGAAACAACATCTGGTTTCTCCACCTGTGCTAGGTCATCCTGACTTTAGCCTACCTTTCATTGTGTACACAGATGCCAGTGATGTTGGCTTGGGGGCTGTGTTGACCCAACAAACTGGATTGGGTACAGAACAGGTTCTTGCCTTTGCCAGCCGGACTCTGAATCAGGCAGAGCGAAACTACTCTACCACCGAACAGGAGTGCCTCGCTGTGGTCTGGGCCCTGGAGAAGTGGAGGTATTACCTGGAAGGCAGACCTTTTACTGTAGTGACTGATCATTCTTCTCTTGTGTGGGTTTTTAAAACGCAAAAGCCTAGCACCCGCCTTATCCGGTGGGCACTGCGTCTCCAAGAGTTCACCTTTACAGTGGAATACCGTAAAGGCAAGTACAATACAGTACCGGATGCTTTATCACGAGCCCCTGTGAATGATCCATGTCCTTTCCAACCTGCCACCTGTGCTGCTGTCCTAAGGTCCAAGCGAGACACTTGCAAAACCCTACACATCACAGACGCAGATATCTGGAAAGCACAGCAGCAGGACTCTATAATACAGGATCTGTATGAAAAAAATAATAGAAACAGGAGAGGTCACAGAAACCCCAACCACAAAGTTCACCATTTTAGAAGATAAAGTGTACAGAGTGGTACAGGTGCCCCACAAAACCCTCTACCAAATATACATACCATCCACCCTCCGACAACAACTTCTCCACCATTATCATGATGACCCTCTAGCTGGCCATCTTGGAAGATATAAAACCTATAACGGCTACAGGCCCTGGTGTACTGGCCAAAAATGAGTTTGGATGTGAGAAATTATGTTCGCTGTTGTCAGGTCTGCCAGCTTCATAAACCTGAGACCCGAAAACCTCCAGGTAAACTCCAACAAACTATAATACATGCACCCTGGGAATGCTTGGCGTAGATCTAATGGGCCCTTTTCCTCGAAGTTCAAATGGCAACATATACCTGATTGTTTTTGTAGATTACTACACCAGATGGGTTGAAATGTTTCCCCTTAGGACAGCCACTGCAGAGACAGTATCCCAGGTTCTCAGGAAGGAGATCCTGACACGCTGGGGTGTCCCCCACGTTTATCCTCTCCGACCAGGGCCCACAGTTCATGTCTTCTGTCTTTGAGGAGACCTGTGAGCGATGGAACCTCAAACGAAAGAGGACCTCGCCTTATCATCCTCAGACCAATTTAACTGAAAGAATAAATCGCAACATCAAAGCCATGATTGCGTCTTATGTGGAGGGAAAGCACAAAAACTGGGATAAATACCTACCTGAATTTCGCTTTGCACTAAACTCAGCCGTGCATGAGTCCACGGGAGTCACCCCCGCTGAACTTAACCTCAGCCGCCCATTGAAAGGGCCTCTGGACATAGAACTGAGCCCCCAGCTGTGTGATCCAGATTCCCCAGCATATGCAACGGCAAATCAAATATCACAGTTTCAGAAACTTGTGATGGGAACCTGAAAAAAGCAAGAAAAAAGGCAGAAACAAAATTACGATAAAGGGAGACGAGACGGAAATTTCATAGACAATGATCGTGTCTGGTTACGTACTCACCCTTTTTCCAGAGCTGAACAGTCATTTTTCAGCTAAACTAGCTCCACGGTGGAAAGGTCCTTATCGGGTGACCAGGAGAGTTGGACCTCTTAACTTTGAGGTTGTCTTGGAGGACACAGGAGAGGACCTCCGTGTGGTAAATATGGCCCAGCTTAAGCCCTGCTATCCCACTGCGGCGGAACTGGACCAGATACAAAGAAATAGGATCCTCGAACTCTTTCAGGAAGAGAGTGATGAAGAGGACTTCCCTGGGTTCTTTACCCCAAATACAAAATGGCAGGGTGTGAAAGGAGGACTGTGAGCACCTTACAGCCCTCCGTACTATCACCCCCGTACGTCAGGCTTCTCTCAGGGGGGAGGGAGTGTGACAACCTGGAAGTTGCCCCAAACACACACACACCCTGTAACATGCATGTTGGCATCCAGATCCACGCCGGAAATTGTCACCACAGCATCGACACCTGATTCGCCCGAAGTTGGCGGCAGTTTTTAAATACCCCCCCCAATATCCGCATTCGGAGAGTGCGGCGGTGCGTTCGAGTCGGCATGACACGGAAGCGTCAGAGCAACAGCTCGTTAGTAGAGACAAAAAAGTACGGCAGTTAATCCCGTTTACAACTTTGTTCATCTCCGTCCGTTTTCCTCCCTCTGGTGTATCACATCCATCCATCTCACTGCAGCAAGACAGTCTCCTCACATACCAGCAAACCAGCAGAAATAACCGGAATGGATTACAAACTGACTGGACTGGACTGACTGACGGACTGACTGACTGCGACCATTGGAGTGTTGTGAGTAAGTTTTTTTTCTGCTTTCTCGTTTTTTTTAAAAAAAGGCCTTGAACTGAACTGTGCGCTTGTTTTTTTTTTTTTTCAAACGAACTGAAATGAACTGAATGAATTTTTTTTTTCCCCTTTTTGATAAACTGAAAACCCGGAATGGAATTTTTGTTTAAATGGACTGAACTGTTTTTTTTGTTACTTTCTTCTTTCAAAAGACTGTTTAAATTGTGGAAGATTTAAGTTCGAATTTTTGCTTGGTTGGTGGATTTTGTTGAGTTTGGGACTTTGGGTTTTCTGTGGGGTGGGTTTTCAACTGTGGGTTTGAATTTGTGTGAATTTTGTTTATAATCATTGTTTAATACATGATTTTGAATTTTACATGGTTTGAATGTGTGTTCTTTTCTTTGTCATTTAATGTGTGGGGTGTGAGTTTAGTTAAAACTCGCATCCTTTGTGTAGTTTGAGACTCAAGCTAAAGACTGACTTACACTGACTAACCGAACATCTTATATGTCAGGAGAGAGACCTGGCTGGCACCCCTGAAAAATCAATATAATAAATAATATAAAATAAATAAATTAAAACATCAAACTCAAACTGTCACAACGGAGATGCTGATGCATGCTTTTATTTCCAGTAGGATTGACTACTGTAATGCCCTGCTTTCTGGTCTTCCCAAAGATAGAATCTCACAACTCCAACTTCTTCAGAATTCAGCCACTCGAGTGCTGACAAAGACCAGAAGGCGGGCTCACATTACACCGGTTTTAAAATCACTGCATTGGCTCCCCGTGTGTTTCAGGATTGATTTTAAGGTCCTTTTAATAGTCTTTAAATGTCTTAATGGTCTTGCGCCCTCTTATCTTTTAGACTTGCTTTTACCCTATGAACCCTGGCGGACCCTGAGCTCCTCTGGCACCGGCCGTTGAACAGTTCCAAAAGCCAACACAAAAACCCATGGTGAGGCAGCTTTTCAGCATTCTGCTCCTGGACTATGGAACAGCCTGAAGGGAACCTCAGACCGCAGAGAATGGAGACACTTTTAAAACCAGGCTCAAGACCCACCGCTTTAATTTGGCTTTTAACTAATGCCTCTGTTTTATCCACTCTGATGTTTTATAGTTATATTTAATATATATATCTTAAGAGTCTTTTAACCAGAGTTTCCGTTTTATCATTTTAATGTTTAATATTTATATGTCTTACATTTAGCTTCTTTTAATCAGTTCTTTTATATCTTTTTAACGTTTCTTATCTGTATTCTCCAGTGGTTCATCAGAGGGAGCCGTCCGTGCCGGGGGGGGGGGGGCTGTGGACTCCGGTAGCTGTGGCGCCTTCTCTCACTGGGGTCTGCTCCTTTCTGGTGGGTGGGGGTCCCAGTTGGCCCTCTCCCACTGGTTGGGATGCGGCGCTGTGTCGCTGGTGCCTGGTTGCCGGGGTCGGCGGCTGCCTCCTGGTGCGGATGGCTCCCTAAGACAGCGCCTCCTCTTTTACTTTTTCTTTCTGGTCATCTCGTGCTCAGTCAGTCTTTTTAAGTATGTGTGAGTTTGTGGGTGTGCATATGTGTGTGTGTGTGTGCGGGTGGGTGGGTGGTACTGATTTTTAAACTTATATGTAAAGCACTTTGTGCTACATCCTTAATGTATGAAAAGTGCTGTATAAATAAAGACTGATTGATTGATGGTCTGGACCCTGGACATGTTGGTTATGGTCCCTCTCAGACCCTGGGTCCTCTTTGTTTTGGTGAACAGGGTTAGTAAAGCTGCACGATGGAAGCATGGACACTCACCTTTAACCCCTGGAGCTGCCACACCATTGGCCCATGGAGATGGGTTAGGGTTAAGTTTAGGGACCTGGACCTGGGTTTGTTTAGGGTTAGGGTTGTGCCACTCTTCTTCCTGTCAGACAGGAAGTGACCTCAGTGTGCCTTTCCAGGTCATGACTTCAAATGAATAATTGAATAAATCAGTGGAATGTGAAATGGTGTGAACGGAAGGAAGTGACTCCTGAGTTTAACAGCCCCCCCCCCCACACACACACACCCACCTCTGTTTCCAGCCTATTCAGTCATGGGCTCAGTTCTACTGCTAGGACTGCTTCAGTCCATGAGTACACACATGACCCTAACCCTATATAGTCATAATAGAATTACTATTATATTCTAGAATTATATGCTCATTACATACAATATTAGTCATTCATAGACTGGATCATTTCACTTTATCATAGAATTAAAGACAAGCTGTTTTATTTATTCTATATATAAAAAATGTAAATCTTCTTCTGGTCCACCTGGGCGGTCTCCTCTCACCTGGGTGGTGTCTCCTTCAGACTGGGTCCTCTACCACAGGTCTGGGTTTGTGTGTGTGTCTAGTCCATATTGTACAAATTGTTGCTCTAATTGTGTTTTTTTTGATGATGTATAGATTCTATTTACAGCTGTCTGTATGTGATTCCAGAACTGGAACAGGCAGAATTATCTGAGATTAGATTAGATCAGCTGATGTCCAATGGGACAGTGTGTCCCTGACCTGGTCAAAGTCCACCTGATGTCCGTGGACAAAAGTCCAGATCCACTGTTGTCCACTGACCTTTTATTGGAAAACAACAGTACATTCATGTACAACTACAACAACAATAATAATAATAAAACAATAATAATAACAACAATAATAATAATAATAATAATAATACCAAACTGTGTCCATGGGTGGTTCAGTCTATTTGAAGACTGATGGACAGATGTGAGGGAGGGGTTTCAGGTGGAGGTGATGGGCGTGGCCTGGAGGGGGCGTGGCCTGTTCTCCTTCATGTGCCAGGGTTCCAGTGGGCGTCGGTTTGGACCTGGGCAGAAGGACGACCCAAAGTCCAGTGGAGAACCCTGGACCGGCCCCCATTAGAACCAGAACCAGCCTCTGGAACCCTGGAAAACCCTTACAGACCCAAACGTCCACCTTAAACCCTTATGGACCCAAACGTCCACCTTTAACAGACTTTCTATCGCACCACGATAGAGAGTGTTGTGGCGTACTGCATTACGGTGTGGTACGCCAGCTGCACAGCCAGGGACAGAAAAGCCCTGCAGGGGGTCATAAAGACAGCCGAGAAAATCATTGGTGGCCCCCTGCCTTCCTTGGAAGACATTGGAACGATTAGAGGGCTAAACAGAGCAAGGAGGATTGTGAGGGATCTGTCACACCCAGGGAACAGACATTTCAATCTCCTGCCCTCTGGAAGGAGATACAGATCCTAGGGAGCCGGACAAACAGACTGAAGAACACCTTTTATCCATGGGCTGTCCGGCTCCTAAATGCAGAACCTCCCCTCCTCCTGGGCATGTGCAATAACAATAGTAGTTTTTAATTGTGCAATGGAAATAGTAGTTTTTATATATTTATTCTTCTTATTCTTCTTTTAACTGTATTTATTGTCTTTTATGCCTTTCAAATTCTTATATGTTTACACTTCATTTTTGCACTGTGGGTGGGAAGTACCACTCCAATTTCATTGTTTGCTTTTTTGCACAATGACAATAAAGGCTATTCTATTATTCTATTCTATTAACCCTTAAAGACCCAAACGTCCACCTTTAACCCTTATGGACCTTTAACCCTTAAAGACCCAAACGTCCACCTTTAACCCTTATGGACCCAAACGTCCACCTTTAACCCTTATGGACCTTTAACCCTTAAAGACCCAAACGTCCACCTTTAACCCTTACGGACCCAAACGTCCACCTTTAACCCTTATGGACCTTTAACCCTTAAAGACCCAAACGTCCACCTTTAACCCTTACGGACCCAAACGTCCACCTTTAACCCTTATGGACCTTTAACCCTTAAAGACCCAAACGTCCACCTTTAACCCTTACGGACCCAAACGTCCACCTTTAACCCTTATGGACCTTTAACCCTTAAAGACCCAAACGTCCACCTTTAACCCTTACGGACCCAAACGTCCACCTTTAACCCTTATGGACCTTTAACCCTTAAAGACCCAAACGTCCACCTTTAACCCTTATGGACCCAAACGTCCACCTTTAACCCTTATGGACCTTTAACCCTTAAAGACCCAAACGTCCACCTTTAACCCTTACGGACCCAAACGTCCACCTTTAACCCTTACGGACCCAAATGTCCACCTTTAACCCTGGTTTTTTTGGGGTCTTTATGGTTTTTTTTTTTTTTTTTGGGGGGGGGGGGTCTTTATAGGTTGTGTTTTTTTCTTTTTTGGGGGGGGTCTTTATGTTTTTTTTTGTATTTTGGGTCTTTGTATTTTTTGGGGGGTCTTTATGGGTTGTTTTTACTTAACATAAGCCATAGTGTTCAGCCTGGGTCAAAGTGCAATATATACTTAGCTCTACTGTTTCCTTTTTGTTTTGTTTTTCTCGGTTGGTGACATGTCTGTTTTTATACTGTATATATATTTACACTTCCTTTCTTCTTTAAACTTTTGCACTACGCATCACCAGAGAGTTGTCACTTACAATTTCGTTGTACATATGTATAATGACAATAAAGGCATTCTATTCTATTCTATTCTATTTTTTGGGGGGGGTCTTTATGGGTTGTGTTTTTTCTTTTTTTGGGTCTTTCTGTTTATTTTGGGGGGTTCTTTATGTTTTTTGGGGGTCTTTATGGGTTGTTTTTTGGGTCTTTGTGGGTTTTTTTGGGTCTTTATGGGTTGTCTTTTTCTGGGTCTATGTTTTTTTTTTGGGTCTTTATGGGTTGTTTTTTTTGGGTCTTTGTTTTTTTTTGGGGGGGGGGGAGTCTTTATGGGTTCGTTTTTTGGGTCTTTATGGGTTGGATTTTTTGGGTCCATGTTTTTTTTTTTGGGGGGGGGTCTTTATGGGTTGTTTTTTGGGTCTTTATGAGTTTTTTTGGGGGGGGTCTATATGGGTTTTCTTTTTTTGGGGGTCTTTATGTTTTTTTTGGGGGTCTTTATGGTTTTGTTTTTTTTCTGGTCTTTACGGTTTTTTGGGGGCGTCTTCATGGGTTGTTGTTTTTTTGGGGGTCTTTATGGGTTTTTGTTAAGTCTTTATGGGTTAATGTTGAAGTGGATCAGGAAAACAAATGACAAACATGATGAAACTGTACAAACACACTGGACTTCTGCTCAGTACCAAATCTAATCAGGTGCTTTCAAGAAACACATAAGTAAGAGAATAACTATGAGAATAATTCTGATCATAATTCTGAGAATAATGGTGATCATAATTCTGAGAATAATTCTGATCATAATAATAATAATAATACTCTTTGGCATTTGGTATTAAAAAAAAAACAAAAATAAAAATAAAATAAAAAAAACCCAAAGTATTCCAAAAGAATCCATGTCAGATGCAACATCGTAGCAGCAGGTTGAAGAACATTCAGGTTGGGTTTGTCAGTTCCATGAGCAGGCATGTTTCCATCAGCCAGACCGGGACCGGGACCAGGACCCACACATGGGACCCTTTACCCACTCAGACCAGCTCCACAACAAAACCTTGAATCTTCTTCAGTGTTCAGACCTTTGAACCCTTTAGTAGCACTTTCACTGGGTCCAACCCCCTCCCACTGAGACCAGGTCAGGGTCAGATTTAGGACCACATATGAAAGTGGTCTGGGTCAGATTTAGGACCACATATGACAGTGGTCTGGGTCAGATTTAGGACCACATATTAATCCGTCCCTCTTGATCCTGTTCCTGCTTCACTTTTTGTCTTTAACTTTAAACAGGTTGTAAAATGTGTTAAAATCTACCTTTAGGCCGATCTAACCCTGTGCTGGTTCTAACCGGTCCCAGTGTCCAGGTCCTGCTGGACTGGCGCACAGAGACATGCCTGCGGTGGTTTTTGCGGTGGTCCAGCCCTGGTTGGTGTCCGTCCTCACAGACACATTCATGGGGACTCCTCCTGCTAAATGCACCTGGTTCCTTCCCGGTGCTGTGTTTTGTCAGATCGTATGTGGTTTTAGTTCAACACACACTTACATATGAAGTCCTGGCCCATGCCGCAGCCCAGTTCGCAGTACCGTTTGGCGTGTCCTCTACCCGAGGCCCAGCTGGGCTGGTCGGGCCTTTCAGAGCAGACAAGTGACTTTGTTTCAAATGTCCCGTCTGGTCTGAACAGTCATATTTCAGATTCTCGTCTTAGAGACCGGGGTTCCAGCGGCACCGTGGCCTGGTGGTGTTCGCTCTCTGAAATGTTGTCTGTCTGGGTTCCATCAGGCCCCACGCTGCCCCCATTCCCCTCGTCCATGTCCTCTTTGTTCTCCAGCACCATCTCGTTCTCGTAACAGAATGAGTTCGAGTTAGACAGTATGTATTTTTTCTCGGCGAGATCCCGGGCGCTGCACAGCGGCATGCTCGGTACCTCATACGTCTTGTGGAAGTGGGAATAGTCCACCTTGTAGTAATTCTTCTCCTCGAAGAGCACCGGCTCGAACCGGTGGCCCCACAGGATCTCGCCGGCAACGTAGGAGCTCCGGCACTGCGTGGTCATGGCCGTGGCCTCCACCATCCCCTCCAGGATGACCACGATCTCGAACTCTGAGTTCTCCAGGTCCTGTTTGCTCATATCGTAGAAGGGGCTGTCCTCGTCGATCTCGTGGACGATGGTGATCGGAGACACCAGGAAGATGCGGTCAACTCCGCTGTCAAAGCCGACATCAATGTCCATCTGGTCCAGGGGGATGTACTCCCCCTCAGCCGTTGTTCGGGATTTTAGCAGCTGAGCCCGAACATGAGCCTCCACCAGGTGGCTTTTTCGTAAGTTCCCTACGCGCCACATGAGGCAGAGCTTGCTGTCCCTCATGGCCACCGTAGCGTTATGACTGAAAACCAGGGTCTCATTCCGCTTCTTGGGCTTGGCCATTTTTGCCATGACGGCGCCGATGATGAAAGCGTCTATGATGCAGCCCACGATGCTTTGGAAAACCACCATGAAGACAGCGACGGGGCACTCGTCTGTCACGTATCGGTAGCCGTAGCCGATGGTGGTTTGAGTTTCGATGGAGAACAGAAAGGCGGCGGTGAAAGTGCTTACATTAGAGACGCACTTCTGCGTTGCATTGGTTTCCAAGTCCCCGTGGAAGATAGCCACGAGCCAGAAGACGCAGCCGAAAAACAACCATGAGAGCAGGAAGGCCAAGCAGAAGATGACGAACATCCACCTCCAGCGGATGTCCACGCAGGTGGTGAAGATGTCGGCCAGGTAGCGCTGGCCCTTCTCGCTCACGTTGACAAACTGCACGTTGCAGTGGCCGTCCTTCTTGACAAACCTGCTCTGAGGCCAGTGCCTGGTGTGCACCTTGGTTTTGCCGTAGCCGTTGGGTACCGCCATGGTGTTGAGCTTCATGCCGTCCTCCTCTGATGACACAATGCTGTAGCTACTGGCTCGCACACTTCCCATCACCTCTGTCTTGGATGGCTGTGCTGCTTCTGCTTTGTAAAACAGTCTGAATTTCTGGAAGACGCGTTGGAGAAGCAGGTTTGAAGCAATTCTCAGGGACTGACTGAAAGAAGAAACGGTGCTGACGCCTCTGAGGCCTGGACACCGGGAACTGGACTTAACCGAGGGGACGATGAGGTCACTCCTCTGCCTTCACCTCATCCAGGTCATCTGCTGAGGAAACAGAGGAGAGGGTTCCAGTCAGACCGAGCCTCCAGAACCAGAACCACATCCGTCACTTAAAGGTGCAGGAGACTTTCATGACCAGTTTTTCCTCAGATCTGTCCATCCTCAGTCATCTCCTCAGTCTCATTGGTCCGTTCGTCTGTCTGTCATTCCTCAGCTGAATCTCTTCCTCATGCTGAACAGTTTCTTAGTTCCATCCACCACAGACAAACCATGTGTTTACAAACAAATGGCATCTTCCGAATGTTGTTGCGATGTGCATTGTGGGAAGCGGAGTTTCGCGCAGCCGCCTGTCCACGGCAGTGCAACCATATGGATGCAACAAACACGACGCAGAAAGGACTGGAGCTCCGCTTCCCACAATGCACATCGCAACAACATTCCTCAGATGCCCAGTTCCCTCTGGTTCTGTCTGTAAACACATGGTTTGTTTGTGGTGGATGGAACTAAGAAACTGTTCAGCATGAGGAAGAGATTCAGCTGAGGAATGACAGACAAACGAACGGACCAATGAGACTGAGGAGAGGACTGAGGATGGACAGATCTGAGGAAAAACTGGGGACAAAACCTTTAACAAACCAAGGCTGAACCAGAAGTGGTCATGAATACTTCCAGGTATTTAATTAGTTGTTTGTCAGATTAGTCTTTGAATTAATCTGCATCCATTTTCAGTCAGTGGGTTTGAGTCAAGTTTAATGAAGAAGATAATTAATATAATTATTTTATTTTCAGGTTTTGAACTAAACTACATTTGAGGACGTGTTGACACAAACAAACCAACATTTTCATAATTTTCACAAGTTTTACAGACAACAGTTAATGTGGAAAATAATGAACCCCTGATGTAAAACTACAACGGTTTCAGATGACGAGGAGGAAACCAACGACAAACAATCCCATTTACAACCTGTTCCTTTCAAAAGGCCTCAAAGCCAAAGAACCTGGGATTGGATGGTGCTTTCACTGATCACATTTTCAGCTCAAACACTTCTGTTCATCTTGGTTTGTCTCCTGACCTCAGACTTTTATTTATTATGTATTATTGTGTTTTGTCGATTATAAGTAAGTGTCTTCAACTTTAACTTGGTATGAGCTGATCCCCAATGTTAGCAGTATTAGTGGTGTTAGTGGTGTTAGCAGAGTTAGTGGTGTTAGCAGTGTTAGTGGCGTTAGTGGTGTTAGCGGTATTAGCAGTGTTAGTGGTGTTAACAGTGTTAGCGGCGTTAGTGGTGTTAGCGGTATTAGCAGTGTTAGCGGTATTAGCAGTGTTAGTGGTGTTAACAGTGTTAGTGGTGTTAACAGTGTTAGTGGTGTTAACAGTGTTAGCGGCGTTAGTGGTGTTAGCAGTGTTAGTGGTGTTAGCGGTGTTAGCGGCGTTAGTGGTGTTAGCAGTGTTAGTGGTGTTAGCAGTGTTAGTGGTGTTAGCGGTATTAGCAGTGTTAGCAGTGTTAGTGGTGTTAACAGTGTTAGCGGCATTAGCAGTGTTAGCGGTATTAGCAGTGTTAGCGGTATTAGCAGCGTTAGTGGTGTTAGTGGTATTAGCAGTGTTAGCGGTGTTAGCAGTGTTAGTGGTGTTAACAGTGTTAGTGGTGTTAACAGTGTTAGCGGCGTTAGTGGTGTTAGCAGTGTTAGTGGTGTTAGCAGTGTTAGTGGTGTTAGCAGAGTTAGTGGTGTTAGCAGAGTTAGTGGTGTTAGCAGTGTTAGTGGCGTTAGTGGTGTTAGCGGTATTAGCAGTGTTAGCGGTATTAGCAGTGTTAGCAGTGTTAGTGGTGTTAACAGTGTTAGCGGCGTTAGTGGTGTTAGCGGTATTAGCAGTGTTAGCAGTATTAGCAGCGTTAGCAGTATTAGCAGCGTTAGTGGTGTTAGCGGTATTAGCAGTGTTAGCGGTGTTAGTGGTGTTAGCAGTGTTAGTGGTGTTAACAGTGTTAGCGGCGTTAGTGGTGTTAGCAGTGTTAGTGGTGTTAGCAGTGTTAGCGGCGTTAGTGGTGTTAGCAGTGTTAGTGGTGTTAGCGGTGTTAGCGGTATTAGCAGTGTTAGTGGTGTTAACAGTGTTAGCGGCGTTAGTGGTGTTAGCGGTATTTGCAGTGTTAGCGGTATTAGCAGCGTTAGTGGTGTTAGCGGTATTAGCAGTGTTAGCGGTGTTAGCGGTGTTAGCAGTGTTAGCGGTGTTAACAGTGTTAGCGGCGTTAGTGGTGTTAGCAGTGTTAGTAGTGTTAGCAGTGTTAGTGGTGTTAGCGGTGTTAGTGGTGTTAGCAGTGTTAGCGGCGTTAGTGGTGTTAGCGGTGTTAGTGGTGTTAGCAGTGTTAGTGGTGTTAGCAGTGTTAGCGGTGTTAACAGTGTTAGTGGCGTTAGTGGTGTTAGCAGTGTTAGTGGTGTTAGCAGAGTTAGTGGTGTTAGCAGTGTTAGTGGTGTTAGCAGTGTTAGTGGTGTTAGCAGTATTAGCAGTGTTAGCGGTATTAGCAGTGTTAGCAGTGTTAGTGGTGTTAACAGTGTTAGCGGCGTTAGTGGTGTTAGCGGTATTAGCAGTGTTAGCGGTATTAGCAGCGTTAGCGGTATTAGCAGCGTTAGTGGTGTTAGCGGTATTAGCAGTGTTAGCGGTGTTAGTGGTGTTAGCAGTGTTAGTGGTGTTAACAGTGTTAGCGGCGTTAGTGGTGTTAGCAGTGTTAGTGGTGTTAGCAGTGTTAGCGGCGTTAGTGGTGTTAGCAGTGTTAGTGGTGTTAGCGGTGTTAGCGGTATTAGCAGTGTTAGTGGTGTTAACAGTGTTAGCGGCGTTAGTGGTGTTAGCGGTATTTGCAGTGTTAGCGGTATTAGCAGCGTTAGTGGTGTTAGCGGTATTAGCAGTGTTAGCGGTGTTAGTGGTGTTAGCAGTGTTAGTGGTGTTAGCAGAGTTAGTGGTGTTAGCAGTGTTAGTGGCGTTAGTGGTGTTAGCGGTATTAGCAGTGTTAGCGGTATTAGCAGTGTTAGTGGTGTTAACAGTGTTAGCGGCGTTAGTGGTGTTAGCAGTGTTAGTGGTGTTAGCAGAGTTAGTGGTGTTAGCAGAGTTAGTGGTGTTAGCAGTGTTAGTGGCGTTAGTGGTGTTAGCGGTATTAGCAGTGTTAGTGGTGTTAACGGTGTTAGCGGCGTTAGTGGTGTTAGCGGTATTAGCAGTGTTAGCGGTATTAGCAGCGTTAGCGGTATTAGCAGCGTTAGTGGTGTTAGCGGTATTAGCAGTGTTAGCGGTGTTAGCAGTGTTAACAGTGTTAGCGGCGTTAGTGGTGTTAGCAGTGTTAGTGGTGTTAGCAGTGTTAGCGGCGTTAGTGGTGTTAGCAGTGTTAGTGGTGTTAGCAGTGTTAGTGGTGTTAGCGGTGTTAGCGGTATTAGCAGTGTTAGTGGTGTTAACAGTGTTAGCGGCGTTAGTGGTGTTAGCGGTATTTGCAGTGTTAGCGGTATTAGCAGCGTTAGTGGTGTTAGCGGTATTAGCAGTGTTAGCGGTGTTAGTGGTGTTAGCAGTGTTAGTGGTGTTAACAGTGTTAGCGGCGTTAGTGGTGTTAGCAGTGTTAGTAGTGTTAGCAGTGTTAGTGGTGTTAGCGGTGTTAGCGGTGTTAGCGGCGTTAGTGGTGTTAGCAGTGTTAGTGGTGTTAACAGTGTTAGCGGCGTTAGCAGTGTTAGTGGTGTTAGCAGTGTTAGCGGTGTTAGCAGTGTTAGTGGTGTTAGCAGTGTTAGCGGTGTTAGCAGTGTTAGTGGTGTTAGCAGTGTTAGCGGTGTTAGCAGTGTTAGCAGTTCAGAATCAGCCTTTGGTTGAACTCATCCTGGTTGATGTTCAGGGTAAAATGAGTCCAGTCCGGTCCATGGTGGACCTGCCGAGTTCAGCTTGAGAAAAACCAGCACAGACCTTCTACCCAGAGGCACCAAAACCTCTGCATCCTGGTGCTAACAATATTTCATCCAGCTATGACCAAGCTCAGCAGTGTGGTTTAACCCGCTCCAACATTTCTGCACATGCTCAGAGGCCACCCTGGAACTGCACTTGGGCCCCGCCCCGTTGTTGGTCATTTCTACAAAGTCCATTTGTTTTTCTTGGCTGGACTGAAGAGGACTGAGGCCTGCGCTGCTTTGAGAGAATCCCAGGATTGGCTTTTACAGAGTTAAAAGTGACACTGAAAAGACTCCAATGGAGTTAGTCTCCCAGAAGAAACTCCAAAGTGCATCTGATGGAACATCGTCATCAGACACATGGGCACTTCGGGTCGCCTTCAGAGACTCCGTTTAACCACAGGTCGGACCTGTGCACCACTGGACATGATGATGACAGGGCTGATGGGGGTCAAACATGTGGCACGAAAACCGGCCCACCAAAGGGTCTGATCCACCCTGAAACCGGCCCACCAAAGGGTCTGATCCACCCTGAAACCGGCCCACAAAAGGGTCAAGGATGTGGAACTGGTTTTAGTTCAGATTCCACATCCAGACCAATGTGATCTAGTTCAATAACATAATAACCATTAAATAATAATAATAATAACAATACTACTACAGAAATGAAACATGAAAACACTATTATTGTTCCTGTTAGTAACTGTGAATATTATAAACATTATAAATAGTGTAGAAATGAGGAGTCCAGACCTAAAACTGTTCCACTTTGACTTTTGTCTCTCTACTAAATTTCAGCTTTTCGTGCGTTTTCCATCGTTTGATGAAATGATGTTTTTTTAAATAAATGTCGGCTTTTCGTGCGTTTTCCATTGTTTGGTGAAATGATGTTTTTTTAAATAAATGTCGGCTTTTCGTGCGTTTTCCATTGTTTGGTGAAATGATGTTTTTTTTTACAAAATGTCGGCTTTTTGTGCGTTTTCTGTTTGGTGAAATTATAGGGTTTTTTACTAAATGTCGCCTTTTTGTGCGTTTTCTGTTGTTTGGTGAAATGATGCGTTTTTTAATAAATGTCGGCTTTTCATGCGTGTTCCGTTGTTTGGTGAAATGATTTTTTTAACTAAATGTCGGTTTTTCATGCGTTTTCCGTCGTTTGGTGAAATGATGTTTTTTTTTTTTACTAAATGTCGGCTTTCCGTGCATTTTCCATCGTTTGGTGAAATGTTTTTTTTTTACTAAATGTCGGCTTTTCGTGCGTTTCCATCGTTTGGTGAAATGATGGGTTTTTTAATAAATGTCGGCTTTTCGTGCGTTTTCCGTCGTTTGGTGAAATGATGTTTTTTTTACTAAATGTCGGTTTTTCATGCGTTTTCCATCGTTTGGTGAAATCGTTTTTTGCTGAATGTCGGCTTTTCGTGTGTTTTCCATCGTTTGGTGAAATGATAGTTTTTTTTACTAAATGTCGGCTTTCCGTGCATTTTCCGTCGTTTGGTGAAATGATGTTTTTTTTTTTTTTTTTTTTACTAAATGTCGGCTTTTCGTGCGTTTTCCATCGTTTGGTGAAATGATGGGTTTTTTAATAAATGTCGGCTTTTCGTGCGTTTTCTGTTGTTTGGTGAAATGATGTTCTTTTTTTTTACAGAATGTCGGCTTTTCGTGCGTTTTCTGTTGTTTAGTGAAATTATAGGGTTTTTTACTAAATGTCGCCTTTTTGTGCGTTTTCTGTTGTTTGGTGAAATGATGCGTTTTTTAATAAATGTCGGCTTTTCGTGCGTGTTCCGTTGTTTGGTGAAATGATTTTTTTTAACTAAATGTCGGTTTTTCATGCGTTTTCCATCGTTTGGTGAAATCGTTTTTTGCTGAATGTCAGCTTTTCGTGTTTTCCATCGTTTGGTGAAATGATAGTTTTTTTTACTAAATGTTGGCTTTTTGTGCGTTTTCCGTCGTTTGGTGAAATGATGTTTTTTTTTTTTTTTTTTTACTAAATGTCGGCTTTCCGTGCATTTTCCGTCGTTTGGTGAAATGATGTTTTTTTTTACTAAATGTCGGCTTTTCGTGCGTTTTCCATCGTTTGGTGAAATGATGGGTTTTTTAATAAATGTCGGCTTTTCGTGCGTTTTCCGTTGTTTGGTGAAATGATGGGATTTTTTTACTAAATATCGGCTTTCCGTGCGTTTTCTGTCGTTTGGTGAAATGATGTTTTTTTTTTACTAAATGTCGGCTTTTCGTGCGTTTTCCATCGTTTGGTGAAATGATGGGTTTTTTTTTACTAAATGTCGGCTTTTCGTGCATTTTCCGTCGTTTGGTGCAATGATAGTTTTTTTAAACGTGTCCATTGGATTTTCTCCAGTTCATGTGTTTACTTGGACTCAAACACCGGACATGTGGTCATCCTTTACAGGTTCTTCTGCTGGTACTGGACCGGTCCGGCCCGTCCCACATCAGATCGGACTGAATGTGGAACCGACCCTGGTTCCAGCCCAGGTTGAGCCTGGACCCGGGTCACTGTAGTGGTTTGTTGTGCTGGTTTTAAACAGGTGAACTCAGCTTGTTGACTGTGAGAAAACCCTGTGGGAGCGGTGTGTGCCGCGGTAACGCTGGTCCTCAGAGGATAGACCTAACGCTCCCATTAGAGCCGGATGTCCTGGTAACGGTCCAAACCAAACCACCGACGACCCACACCGGTTCTACCGGTGTGATATGAGTTTATAGAGCACTGAAGGAGGCCTTTAGAGCACCTGGTGGAGACCACATGGGTTAGGGTTACTGGGTTTGGGTTAGTGTTAGTGGGTTGGGGTTAGGGTTAGGGGATCTGGGTTAGTGGGTTAGGGTTAGGAGTTTAGGGGGTTAGGGTTAGTGGGTTAGGGGGCTAGGGTTAGTGGGTTAGAGTTACTGGATTAGGGGGTTAGGGTTAGTGGGTTAGGGTTAGTGGGTTAGTGGGTTAGGGATAGTGGGTTAGAGTTACTGGATTAGGGGGTTAGAGTTAGTGGGTTAGGGATAGTGGGTTAGGGATAGTGGGTTAGAGTTAGGGTTAGTGACTTAGGGTTAAGGGGTAAGGGGTTAGGGGGCTAGGGTTAGGGTGAGTCAAACCTGGGACAAACAGGGAAATAACCACCAAAAACCACCAGAATCTATCCAATACCACCAAAAACCACCAGAATCTACCCAATACCATCAAAAACCACCAGAATCTACCCAATACCACCAAAACCCACCAGAATCTACCCAATACCACCAAAACCCACCAGAATCTACCCAATACCACCAAAAACCACCAGAATCTACCCAATACCACCAAAACCCACCAGAATCTACCCAATACCACCAAAAACCACCAGAATCTACCAAAAACCACCAGAATCTACCCAATACCACCAAAAACCACCAGAATCTACCCAATACCACCAAAACCCACCAGAATCTACCCAATACCACCAAAAACCACCAGAATCTACCAAAAACCACCAGAATCTACCCAATACCACCAAAAACCACCAGAATCTACCAAAAACCACCAGAATCTACCCAATACCACCAAAACCCACCAGAATCTACCCAATACCACCAAAACCCACCAGAATCTACCCAATACCACCAAAAACCACCAGAATCTACCCAATACCATCAAAAACCACCAGAATCTACCCAATACCACCAAAACCCACCAGAATCTACCCAATACCACCAAAAACCACCAGAATCTACCAAAAACCACCAGAATCTACCCAATACCACCAAAAACCACCAGAATCTACCAAAAAACACCAGAATCTACCCAATACCACCAAAAACCACCAGAATCTACCCAATACCACCAAAACCCACCAGAATCTACCCAATACCACCAAAACCCACCAGAATCTACCAAAAACCACCAGAATCTACCCAATACCATCAAAAACCACCAGAATCTACCCAATACCACCAAAACCAACCAGAATCTACCCAATACCACCAAAAACCACCAGAATCTACCCAATACCACCAAAAACCACCAGAATCTACCCAATACCACCAAAACCCACCAGAATCTACCCAATACCACCAAAAACCACCAGAATCTACCCAATACCACCAAAAACCACCAGAATCTACCCAATACCACCAAAACCCACCAGAATCTACCCAATACCACCAAAAACCACCAGAATCTACCAAAAACCACCAGAATCTACCCAATACCACCAAAAACCACCAGAATCTACCCAATACCACCAAAACCCTCCAGAATCTACCCAATACCACCAACAACCACCAGAATCTACCAAAAACCACCAGAATCTACCCAATACCACCAAAAACCACCAGAATCTACCAAAAACCACCAGAATCTACCCAATACCACCAAAACCCACCAGAATATACCCAATACCACCAAAACCCACCAGAATCTACCCAATACCACCAAAAACCACCAGAATCTACCCAATACCATCAAAAACCACCAGAATCTACCCAATACCACCAAAACCCACCAGAATCTACCCAATACCACCAAAAACCACCAGAATCTACCAAAAACCACCAGAATCTACCCAATACCACCAAAAACCACCAGAATCTACCAAAAAACACCAGAATCTACCCAATACCACCAAAAACCACCAGAATCTACCCAATACCACCAAAACCCACCAGAATCTACCCAATACCACCAAAACCCACCAGAATCTACCAAAAACCACCAGAATCTACCCAATACCATCAAAAACCACCAGAATCTACCCAATACCACCAAAACCAACCAGAATCTACCCAATACCACCAAAAACCACCAGAATCTACCCAATACCACCAAAAACCACCAGAATCTACCAAAAACCACCAGAATCTACCCAATACCACCAAAAACCACCAGAATCTATCCAATACCATCAAAAACCACCAGAATCTACCCAATACAACCAAAAACCACCAGAATCTATCAAAAACCACCATAATCTACCCAATACCACCAAAACCCACCAGAATCTATCCAATACCATCAAAAACCACCAGAATATCCAATACCACCAAAAACCACCAGAATCTACCCAATACCATCAAAAACCACCAGAATCTACCCAATACCACCAAAAACCACCAGAATCTACCCAATACCATCAAAAACCAGCAGAATCTACCCAATACCACCAAAAACCACCAGAATCTACCCAATACCACCAAAACCCACCAGAATCTACCCAATACCATCAAAAACCACCAGAATCTACCCAATACCACCAAAAACCAGCAGAATCTACCCAATACCATCAAAAACCACCAGAATCTACCCAATACCACCAGAATCTACCCAATACCACCAAAACCACCAGAATCTACCCAATACCATCAAAAACCACCAGAATCTACCCAATACCACCAAAAACCACCATAATCTACCCAATACCCCCAAAAACTACCAGAATCTACCCAATAGCATCAAAAACCACCAGAATCTACCAAAAACCACCAGAATCTACCCAATACCACCAAAAACCACCAGAATCTACCCAATACCACCAAAAACCACCAGAATCTATCAAAAACCACCAGAATCTACCCAATACCACCAAAAACCACCAGAATCTACCCAGTACCACCAAAAACCACCAGAATCTACCCAATACCACCAAAAACCACCAGAATCTACCCAATACCACCAAAAACCACCAGAATCTCCCTAAAACCACCAAAAACCACCAGAATCTACCCAATACCACCAAAACCACCAGAATCTACCAAAAACCACCAGAATCTACCAAAAACCACCAGAATCTACCAAAAACCACCAGAATCTACCAAAAACCCACCATAATCTACCAAAAACTACCAGTATCTACCAAATACCACCAAAAACCACCAGAATCTACCAAAAACCACCAGAATCTACCAAAAACCACCTAAACCCACCAGAATCTACCCAGTACCACCAAAAACGACCAGAATCTTCCAAAAACCACCAGAATCTACCTAAAATCACCAGAATCTTCCAAAAACCACCAGAATCTACCCAATACCACCAAAACCCACCAGAATCTTCCAAAAACCACCAGAATCTACCAAAACCCACCAGAATCTACCAAAAACCACCAAAACCCACCAGAATCTACCCAATACCACCTAAACCCACCAGAATCTACCCAGTACCACCAAAAACCACCAGAATCTACCTAAAACCACCAAAAACCACCAGAATCTACCCAGTACCACCAAAAACCACCAGAATCTTCCAAAAACCACCAGAATCTACCAAAACCACCAGAATCTACCCAGTACCACCAAAAACCACCAGAATCTTCCAAAAACCACCAGAATCTACCAAAAACCACCAGAATCTACCTAAAACCACCAAAAACCACCAGAATCTACCCAGTACCACCAAAAACCACCAGAATCTTCCAAAAACCACCAGAATCTACCTAAACCCACCAGAATCTACCTAAAACCACAAAAACCACCAGAATCTACCTAAACCCACAAGAATCCACCTAAAACCACCCAAAACCACCAGAACCCACCAAACTGACCTGAGGGGATGGGGGACCAGGGTCTGCAGCTCAAACCGGATCATTATGGGACCAGGGTCTGCAGCTCAAACCGGATCATTATGGGACCAGGGTCTGCAGCTCAAACCGGACCGAAGTTGAGCTGGACTTTCGTCTCTAACCCGGTCCAAAGTCCTCGGGGCTCGGCTCGGCTCGGAATGTGACCGCGCGCACAAACGCACCAAATGCCAGCGACAACTGTGAACAGGTGCGGACTGGTGCTGCAGTGCGCATGCGCGGTGCCCTGACTCCCAGACTAAACCCACAGATTGTGCGTAAAAAGGAGGAGGTGCGCGCTGAACTACGGCACGAGCGCATGTAAAAGCGGCAGAAGCTCCGGTACCGGTACCTGTGGGTCAGGGGTCCAGGTCCAGCTCCAGCTCCGGTACCTGTGGGTCCGGTACCTGCGGAGTCCGGGGTCCAGGTCAGCTCCGGTATCTGTGGGTCCGGTACCTGTGGACCCGGTACCTGTGGAGTCCAGGTCCAGTAGGATCCAGGGGATTCCGTGTCCACTGTCTGCGTCCTGAACCGGACCGGATCCGGGTCCAGTGTGTCTCGGTGGACCGGCTCGTGCTCATGTGCGTCCGTTCGTTTGTCCCAGAGCATTTTAAACAGGACACACCCCCTCCCCCTCCCTCCCCTTCCCCCCGCGCTCCGCCTGGGCCAATGGGAGCCGGAGAATAGGACAGCGGACCGGAACCACGCCTCCTGATCCGGGTCCGGGTTTATGTGTGGACTGGACCAGAACCATCCGAACTGGACTAGACTGGAGTAGAAGACCAAGACCAAGAGGAGAGACTTGGGGGGGGGGGGGGAGTAGGAAGAAGAAGAGGAGGACAGGTGATATAAGGGGAGGGGCTTAATATCAACTACCACATTAGCTCTGATTTTCTGATGCAGATGTTCTAAACACTCCTGTGGAATTTTTATTTTTATCCAACCCCCACCCCCACCCCCCCCCCCCAAACAGTTCCTCTTCTCCCTCTGTAAACCTGCTCTTTCAGCTCCTCCACTCTTTGTCCAGTTCAGTGTCTAAATCTGGTCATGATGGGACAGTTCATGGTCCTGTCAGTGCCAGACTGTGTGGACACAGTACTGTGGACCAGGAACAGTCTGAGGTCAGGGTCATGGTGGAGGTCAAAGGTCATGTTGGAGGTTAAAGGTCATGGTGGAGGTCAAAGGTCACCAAAATGACTAGTTTTTTCAAAAATTCATCCCATTCTGACATGTGATCAAATGTGTCCTCAGTTGTGTTCCTCTGGTTTCCTGGTGCCCCCCCCCCTTTGGCCCTTTACAGACACAGTACAGATTCAAACATGGACAGAACATTAGTGTGGAGGAAACACTAGCACATATTTAGGAGGAAGCACTAACACTTCATTCATTCATTCATTCATTTGCTGAACCCACTTTATCCTCACTAGGGTCACGGGGGCGGAGCCTATTCCAGCTACTTATGGGTGAAGGCGGGGTTCACCCTGGACATGTGACCAGTTCATCACAGACTGAACATAAAGAGACAAACACACTGTCACATTCACACCTATGGGGGATTTAGATGAACCCATGAACCTATCACAGCATGTGTTTGGATGGTGGGAGGAGCCAGAGGACCAGAGAGAACCCATTAACCTATCAGTGCATGTGTTTGGATGGTGGGAGGAGCCAGAGTACCTGAAAGAACCCATGCAGACACAAGGAGAACATAATAACTGCACACAGAAAGGTCCCACCCCCATGGACTAAAGGCCCCACCCCCATGGCCTAAAGGTCCTACCCCCATGGACTATAGGTCCCATCCCCATGGACTAAAGGTCCCACCCCCATGGACTAAAGGTCCCACCCCTATGGCCTAAAGGCCCCACCCCCATGGACTAAAGATCCCACCCCTATGGACTAAAGGTCCCACCCCCATGGCCTAAAGGTCCCACCCCTATGGCCTAAAGGTCCCACCCCTATGGCCTAAAGGTCCCACCCCCATGGACTAAAGGTCCCATCCCCATGGACTAAAGGCTCCACCCCCATGGACTAAAGGCTCCTCCCCCATGTCCTGGTGTTGAATTGAACCCAGGTCCTTGTGTCTGTGGCTCCAGGTCTGTCCTCTGCCCCCACAGGACACATTCATGTAAATGTCAGTGCTGTCAAACTGCCGTCTGTTCTGTTTTCATGTCTGTGCAGAATACATGAGGAAACAGTTGTGTTGAATGGGTCTGATTGAATGTCAGTTGTTTGTGGTCAGTAGATGTGTTCTGAGGAGAGAACCTGAGCCCAACATTTGGAAGAACCCACATGAACAGCTGAGTTCCATCAAATATGCATTTGGACCATTTGGGTGACCTTTGACCTTTAATTGGACCATTTGGGTGACCTTTGACCTTTAATTGGACCATTTGGGTGACCTTTGACCTGTAATTGAACCTTTTGTAGTTCACAGCACTCTGAACACATGACATGTCTCACACAAACACGTCAGTTCCCAGCATGAGCAGATTGACACAGTGTACTTGATCAAAAGTGCAGAAGGTTTGAAAGTTGAAACAAAAACCCACATTTTCAGGGTTGAAAAGGTAATTTTCAGGGTGGGGGGGTTTTTGGGCTTGATTTGAAATTTTTACACATTTTCGTATTCCCAAGACATGGGAGCATTAGAAACTCTGGGCTGAAGTTGAATCTGAACATTTTCCTAAAATAAGCCCCCCCCTAGTGATAGAGGACAGGTTTGGGTTAGGGTTCTGGGTTCTATAAACACACATGTACGGCAGTAGGTGTTCAAACATCTGTATTTGTCTTTATTTACCAACAGCTTCATGTGAACAAAGAGTTCGACTGGAAAACTGAATGAAAGGGTTAGGGCTAGACAGACCCATGACTGGACCTGGTTTTACTGAACATACATAGAACCAGCTCCTCTGGTCCGGTCTGGTCCCAGTCCCTTCAGAATGACCCTGGTTAGTCTAACCCTAACCCTAACCCTGTTACTAACCCTAACCCTTTCACAAACTGACAACAACATGACAAAAATCAGAAAAATGATACAATGGGATGTATTTCTGTGATACTATGGGATGTATTTCTATGATACTATGGGATGTATTTCTATGATACTATGGGATGTATTTCTGTGATACTATGGGATGTATTTCTATGATACTATGGGATGTATTTCTGTGATATCATGGGATGTATTTCTATCATCCTATCGTCAGGGCCCTAGTGATTCCAAACCCTTCAAACTGCCCCGCTTTAAATGGTTCTGCTTCAACATCTCCTTTGAAAATCGCAGGTTTTCTGTCGGACGTCGCAGCTGCTTTTACAGTTCTCTAGTCGTGAACTTGTCCGGCGGCGCCACCGCGTCCACAGGTTTGTTTTCTCTGTCGTACACCAGCTCCACCGTTACCGTCGGTGGTTTCAGGAGGTTTTCGCATTGATGCTGCGGTCTTGACGAGAGCCGAGGGGAAGATCCGGGCGAGTGTCGCGGCGAGTTCCGAGGCGAAGGCCGGAGCTGCTTCTTGCGGTCATACTCCTCGGCGCTGACGACAGGAACCAGGACTTTGGCGGTCTGGTTAAACAGACTGTAGTCCACTCTGTAGGACCTGCGGCCCACCCGGATCATCTCCTGGAACAGCTGACCCCACAGGATCTCGTCAGGAGTGTACGAGGTCCGAGTCTGATGCAGGATCCCAGTGGTGTCGTCGGTGTAGGTGAACGACACCACCAGCTCAAAGGCGGCGCTGCGCAGATCCACTAAGCTCATCTGGTAAAGCGGGCTGTCGGAGTCGATCCTGTGGCAGATGGTCGTCGGCGTGACCAATGCGATTTCCCTCTGCTGGATGACCAGGTCTTCGTAGATCACATCCATTTTGCCGGTGGCATGGACTGTGGAGCGTACGATCTGAGCGCGAGCCGTCCCCTCCACCAGGTGATGCCTGCGGAAATCCCCCACTCGCCAGGAAACGCACAAGTGACCGTCGCGGAGGTTGATGACGGCGCTGTTACTGAAGCCGATAGTCTGCGCTCTTTTTCTGGCCGACGCCATTTTTGCAACGACAATTCCGATTACGAAAGTATCGATGAAGCAGCTCACCACATCCTGGACGGTGACGGCGACGATGGCGATCATGCAGTTCTCGGACATGCCTCTGAAACCGTAGCCGATGGTGGTCTGGGTTTCCAGCGAGAACAGGAAAGCGGCAGTGAAGCTGTAGACCTCGTAGACGCATGGCTCGTCACCGTGGTCTTTGACGTCTCCGTGGGCCAGAGCGATGACCCAGAAGACGATTCCAAAGAAGAGCCAGGACAGGATGTAAGACAGGGCGAATATGAGGAACATCACCCTCCAGCGGATCTCCACCAGCGTGGTAAAGATGTCCGTCACGAACAGCAGCCATTCGGCGGGGACATGGCGGAAAACCACGTTGCAGCTGCCTTCTTTCCGTACGTAGCGACCGGTCTTCTTTCCATGGTCAGTCTTCAGGTGGATGTCGTCTGGACTCACTGATGTGTACTGAAGCATGTTCAGAGTCTGGAGGAAAGACAGGAACCATGTCAGAACAGGGCTAGGTTAGGCTTAGGCTTAGGGTTAGACTTTGGGTTAGGGTTAGGCTTAGGGATGGGGATAGGGTTAGGGGTTAGGGTTAGGCCTAGGTTTAAGCTTAGAGTTAGGTTTAAGCTTAGGGTTGACCTGATGAAAACACCTCATTTCACTCCCTGATCCTGAGTTGATTGGCAGCAGGTCTGACCCTAACCCTAAGCCTAACCCTAAATCTAACCCTAAACCTAAGCCTAACCCTAAGCCTATCAACAGCAGAAACAGTCCTCTTGTGTCCATTCCAGACTCTCTGAAGCAGAACTCTACAAACATGATCCCTGATGTGGTTCTGATACAGGGTTAGGGTTAGTGGTCCACATCTCCAAATGTTGCTGTGATGCTGTCACCCTTCCAGTCGTTTACCTAAAGCACTCCTGCCTGTGTGTTTTCCAGCTGCGTTTGTTTGGGGAAACGCTGAACAGCCCAGTCTGACGTCTATAAAAAGCATCAGCGGAAATCTGCGTCCGCTGTCACATCACCCTGAAGACAACGCTAACCCTAACACCACAGACTTCCACACTAGTTAAAGCCTTTAACCCTAACCCTAACCCACACCAGTTAAACCCTTTAACCCTAACCCTAACCCACACCAGTTAAAGCCTTTAACCCTAACCCTAACCCACACCAGTTTAAACCCTTTAACCCTAACCCTAACCACACCAGTTAAAGCCTTTAACCCTAACCCTAACCCACACCAGTTAAAGCCTTTAACCCTAACCTAACCCTAACCCACACCAGTTAACCCTTTCCGTCCTCCTTCTGTTCATACTGTCATTCACTCACTCATTAATTTCTGCAGGTCTAGTTTTCAGGTATCACTCTGGGACTGTTTACCACGAACCCATGAGGAACTTTTTCCTGCTGTTGTGCTGTGGGACATACGTTTACACACAACAGCTTTGTGTCCCTGGAACCCTAAACCTAAGCCTAAGCCTAAGCCTAAGCCCTAAGCCTAACCCTTGGGTCTGAACTTACTACTGATCCAATGACATTATTCAATTGTAGATCTTGAACTCCAACTGGATTCATGCTGTTGAAAGCACACATGTAAATAATTTTCTTTATCATGTTTGAATTTCAAATTTAGAGGTGTAGGGTTTTGTTTTTTTTTAACTTCTTGTTGAAAACATTGAATTGACCTTTCCATGTCCTTGTCATGCTACTGTGGGTCAGGGTTAGGGTTAGGGGTTCAGAGGGTTAGGGTTTTTCTGTCCTTTCCTTGTCCTTGTCATGCTGGGGTGGGTTTGGGTTCAGTGAACCCTATTGAAGTGAAAGGCAAATGTTGGACCCAGTTTGTGAAGTTAATGGTTTAAAGAAACCAGTGAAGCTGAACGGACTGGAGTGGGGCTGAATCCACCCAGGAAACAGTCCAGTTAAAACATAAAAAAAAAAAAAAAGGAAACAGCCTATTTAAAAAAAATAAAAAAATAAAAAAAGGAAACAGTCCAGTTAAAAAAATAATAATAATATTATAATTTAAAAAAAGGAAACAGCCCAGTTAAAATAAATAGATAAATAAATAAAATGGAAACAGTCCAGTAAAAAAAAAAAGAAACAGCCCAGTTAAAAAGAAAAAAAAAGAAACAGCCCAGCAGCGTCACAAGGGCAAAACTGTTTAATGACAAGAAGCATTTACTGTAAATAGCAGCAAAGGTCAAAGCTGTGGATCTAACCCTAACCCTGGTCTGAGGAGGACTGAGGAGGGCTGAGGAGGGCTGAGGAGGTCTGAGAAGGACTGAGGAGGTCTGAGGAGGGCTGAGGAGGTCTGAGAAGGACTGAGGAGGACTGAGGAGGGCTGAGGAGGGCTGAGAAGGACTGAGGAGGTCTGAGGAGGGCTGAGGAGGTCTGAGAAGGACTGAGGAGGACTGAGGAGGGCTGAGGAGGTCTGAGAAGGACTGAGGAGGTCTGAGGAGGCTGAGGAGGTCTGAGAAGGACTGAGGAGGACTGAGGGGGTCTGAGATGGTCCAGGCCTCTGTCATCTGTCATCACATCTATTCACCTCAGACGGGTCTTATTTAAACCCTAAACAACATCAACCAAAACCACCACACCACCTAGACCTGCTCCAACAAATCTAAGGGCCCACCTGTTTTCACTGGGTTAAGGTTAGGGATAGGGTTAGGACTTAGGGTTAAGGTTTGGGTTAGGGTTAGGACTTCTAGGACTAATATATTATATGGATTAATCTATGACTCACACTATTGGTCCACCGTTTTCGAACAGCCCAGTTTGTTCCAGTTTTTTCTGTAAATTCCATCAGTTCCAGTCCAGTGAACAGCTGTAAATGGTCCAAAGGTCAGAGTGAACTGACAGAGGTAGAAAAAAAAGTTAAGGTAAAAGAAAACTGAAAAATAATGTCCATTTCAGAATTATACAAAAAAGAGAACAAGAAATGGGTGAACAACTGAAAGCAGTTCTGCAGCAATGGAGGTTGATCAAGTCTGGAAAGTTGGTGGTTCAATTCCTGCAGGTGTCCCAACGTTTGTGAATTCCTTCCACCCCCTGTGTCTGCAGAACAGGAGTGTGGAACACACTGTGGTACCAGACCCATGGAGCAGTACTGGAACAGGACTGGACTGAAGAAAGGAGTGTGGTACTGTAAAAATGGAAAAGAGGAAAAGGAATGAACCAGAGAAGAGAGACAGAGCATCAGAAGAGGGAAAAATGGAGGTGTGTCCTCCAGAGAAATGTCCAAGAAAGTCCAGGTGTCAGGAAGTCCAGTTTCCTTCAGCATCCAAAGGCACTGAAACTGGACTGGAAATGCAGACAGAAGAGGTCTGGAAGAAGCACAGACACAACAGAAGAAGAAGAAGAGTTTAGGACAGAAAACAGCTGGAGTGAGAGGAGATTGACAGGAACACAGCTGAAAGAAGAGAGAAGAGAGAGGAGGAGGAAGAGAGGAGGTCATAGAGGAGGAGGAGAGGAGACTGACAGGACAACAGCGGAAAGAAGAAAGAAGAGGAGGAGGAGGAAGAGAGGAAGAGTTTACACTGAACAGACTGAAAAGTTGAGTTTACACTGAACAGAGTGAACAGATGAGTTTACACTGAACACACTGAACAGATGAGTTTACACTGAACAGAGGTGACCAGATGAGTTTACACTGAACACACTGAACAGATGAGTTTACACTGAACAGAGTGAACAGATGAGTTTACACTGAACAGAGTGAACAGATGAGTTTACACTGAACAGACTGAACAGATGAGTTTACACTGAACAGACTGAACAGATGAGTTTACACTGAACAGAGTGAACAGGTGCAGGTCTGAGGGGTCCAGTTTGCAGCTAAATCCATTGGTGAGACTTCAGAATCAGAAAAAGAGGCTTAGCTGGACCATGAAACAGCACCAGTGGACTACTGAAGACTACTGAAGACTGGAAGAAGACTACTGAAGCCTGGGAGAAGACTACTGGAGACTGGAAGAAGACTACTGAAGACTGGAACAAGACTACTGAAGACTGGAAGAAGGGCTTATGGACTGATCAAACCTGTGTTCCAACACTCCTTTCTTCAGTCCAGTCCTGTTCCAGTAATGCTCCATGGGTCTGGTACCACAGTGTGTTCCACACTCCTGTTCTGCAGACACAGGGGGCTGAAGGAATTCACAAATGTTGGGACACCTGGAGGAACTGAACCCCCAACTTTCCAGACTTCATCAACCTCCATTGCTGCAGAACTGCTTTCAGTTGTTAACCCATTTCTTGTTCTCCTTTTTGTATAATTCTGAAATGTACATTATTTTTCAGTTTTGTTGAACCTTACCTTTTTTTTTTTAACCTCTGGCAGTTCACTCTGACCTTTGGACGATTTACAGCTGTTCATTGGACTGGAACTGATGGAATTTACAGACAAAACTGGAACAAACTGGGCTGTTCGAAAACTTTGGACCGGTCGTGTATATAATGTATCCCCCCCCCAAAAAAATGTTCAAGTACCCCTGGGGGTACCCATACTCCTATTTGAGGAGGACTGGTGTAAACCATCAGTCCAGGTCCAGTGGTCCAGTCCCGGTCCAGTGGGTTCAGTCCAGGTCCAGTGGATCCAGTCCAGGTCCAGTGGGTTCAGTCTAGGTCCAGGGGTCCAGTCCAAGTCCAGTGGGTCCAGTCCAGGTTCAGTCCAGGTCCAGTTGGTCCAGTCCAAGTCCAGTGGTCCACCTCAGTTGCACATTAAACCCTTTTACAGATAGCAGAAGCTGAAACCTGAACCCTGTGTGTCCTTATCGCCGTAGAAACATCTACTGCTGTGTTTGTGT
The DNA here is from genome assembly GCF_902148855.1 of Sphaeramia orbicularis. Taxonomy (NCBI): domain Eukaryota; kingdom Metazoa; phylum Chordata; class Actinopteri; order Kurtiformes; family Apogonidae; genus Sphaeramia; species Sphaeramia orbicularis. Next base: position 71,420 of record NW_021941631.1, read on the forward strand.
TTTCCATCCATTGTATTCCGTTTTTACAAAACCGTCTCCCATTACAGATTACCACCGTCTGCAGCTGTAACCCTGTGATCATAAACACTCACTAACCCAACCCTAACCCAGGGGTGTCCAGTCCTGGTCCTGGAGGGCTGGTATCCTACATGTCTTCTAACACACCTGATTCAAATGGTCAGCCTGTCATCCAGCTCTGCAGAAGTCTGATAATGACCACCAGGTGGACTGGAAGAGGAAACATCTGAAACATGTAGGATACCCTAACCCTAACCCCTAACCCTGTTGGACTCATGTGTCTGTGTTCCTACCTGTTCGTCTGTGCAGGTGCGTCCGTCTGTCCGTCCGTCTGTCCATCCACTAACTCACCGTCCTGTTCTGACTCTAAAGCTCCAGCTGAAGCCCCTCCTCCAGAATCATGTGGGCGTGTCCACAGACAGGTGAGCGTTCATGTGTGTGTTTAGACAAAACAAGCCCCATGTGATTACAGTAAACCAGCCTACAGTCTAAAGGGGGATGGTGGACTAACCCTGGACCAGGTTCCACATACGGTCACAGCAGAACCACTGTGGTCCAGGTTCTCATGTTGAACCTCATACATGTTGAACCACATGTTGAACCACATACATGTTGAACCACATACATGTTGAACTACATGTTGAACCGCATGTTGAACCTCATACATGTTGAACCACATACATGTTGAACCACAAGTTGAACCACATACATGTTGAACCTCATACATGTTGAACCTCATACATGTTGAACCACATGTTGAACCACATACATGTTGAACCACATACATGTTGAACTACATGTTGAACCGCATGTTGAACCTCATACATGTTGAACCACATACATGTTTGAACCACAAGTTGAACCACATACATGTTGAAACCTCATACATGTTGAACCACATACATGTTGAACCACATGTTGAACCACATACATGTTGAACCTCATACATGTTGACCACATGTTGAACCACATACATGTTGAACCACATACATGTTGAACTACATGTTGAACCGCATGTTGAACCTCATACATTGTTGAACCACATACATGTTTGAACCACAAGTTGAACCACATACATGTTGAACCACATGTTGAACCACATACATGTTGAACCTCATACATGTTGAACCTCATACATGTTGAACCACATGTTGAACTACATACATGTTGAAACCACATACATGTTGAACTACATGTTGAACCGCATGTTGAACCTCATACATGTTGAACCACATACATGTTGAACCCACAAGTTGAACCACATACATGTTGAACCACATGTTGAACCACATGTTGAACCACATACATGTTGAACCACATACATGTTGAACCACATGTTGAACCACATGGTGAACCACATGTTGAACCACATGGTGAACCACATGTTGAATCACATACATGTTGAACCGCATGTTGAACCACATGTTGAACCACATACATGTTGAACCACATACGTGTTGAACCTCATACATGTGAACCACATACATGTTGAACCACAAGTTGAACCACATACATGTTGAACCACATGTTGAACTGCATGTTGAACCGTATACATGTTGAATCCACATACATGTTGAACCACATGTTGAACGTGTCCCTTTAATGTGACTCTCTTTCAAACCCTTCTCTCTATTTATGAATTGGGGGGTGGGGGGTGTTGTCATGGTGTCCTTTGTGCATTTTCTCTTTGGACTGAAAACCCTCGTTTCCTCGTTCCTGAAACTCCTCAGAGGTGCACTCATTGTCCTGAGAACAGAGAGGCGGACTCAGGTTTCAGGACGGACCATTGTGTTTGTTTGGAACCACAACGAGATCTGGGACGATGGAAAGGACAGAAGACTGACCACTATAGAACACTGACCACCATAGAAGACTGTCCTCCATAGAAGACTGTCCACCACAGGAGACTGTCCACCATAGAAGACTGTCCACCACAGAAGAATGTCCACCACAGGAGACTGTCCACCATAGAAGACTGTCCACCACAGAAGAATGTCCACCACAGGAGACTGTCCACCATAGAAGACTGTCCACCACAGGAGACTGTCCACCACAGAAGACTGTCCACCACAGAAGACTGTCCACTATAGAAGACTGTCCACCGCAGGAGACTGTCCACCATAGAAGACTGTCCACCACAGAAGACTGTCCACTATAGAACACTGACCACCATAGAAGACTGTCCTCCATAGAGACTGTCCACCATAGAAGACTGTCCACTATAGAAGGACTGTCCACCGCAGAAGAATGTCCACCACAGGAGACTGTCCACCATAGAAGACTGTCCACCACAGGAGACTGTCCACCACAGAAGACTGTCCACCACAGGAGACTGTCCACCACAGAAGACTGTCCACTATAGAAGACTGTCCACCGCAGGAGACTGTCCACCATAGAAGACTGTCCACCACAGAAGACTGTCCACCATAGAAGACTGTCCACCATAGAAGACTGTCCACCATAGAAGACTGTCCACCACAGGAGACTGTCCACCATAGAAGACTGTCCACCACGGAAGACTGTCCACTATAGAAGACTGTCCACCACAGAAGACTGTCCACTATAGAAGACTGTCCACCACAGAAGACTGTCCTGATGTAAGCTGGAGTACCATTTGAAGTACCATTAGACGTAACATTAGTAGTACCATTAGTAGTACCATTAGTAGTTCCATTAGTAGAACCATTTGTAGCACCATTAGTAGAACCATTAGCACTTCCATTAGTAGAACTATCAGTAGTTCCATTTGTAGAACCATTAGTAGTACCATTAGTAGAACCATTAGCACTTCCATTAGTAGAACCATTAGTAGTTCCATTAGTAGTACCATTATTTCCATTAGTAGCACCATTAGAAGTACCATTAGTACAACCATTAATAGTGCCATTAGTAGTACCATTAGTAGAACCATTAGTAGTTCCATTAGTAGTACCATTAGCATAACCATTAGGAGTACCATTAGTTTTACCATATGTAGAACTAACCCTAACCCGTTCAGATCAGAGCTCAGAAAAACAAAGACAAAAAAAAAACCCTGATAAATGAAACTGAAACTGAGCCTGTGTCAGTCACAGTTTCAGGTTAAGGTTAGGGTTAACTCTAACCCTAACTGAGTCTGTGTCAGTCACAGTTTCAGGTTAAGGTTAGGGTTAAGTCTAACCCTAAACTGAGCCTGCGTCAGTCACAGTTTCAGGTTAAGGTTAGGGTTAACTCTAACCCTAAACTGAGTCTGCGTCAGTCACAGTTTCAGGTTAAGGTTAGGGTTAACTCTAACCCTAAACTGAGCCTGCGTCAGTCACAGTTTCAGGTTAAGGTTAGGGTTAACTCTAACCCTAAACTGAGCCTGCGTCAGTCACAGTTTCAGGTTAAGGTTAGGGTAACTCTAACCCTAAACTGAGCCTGCGTCAGTCACAGTTTCAGGTTAAGGTTAGGGTTAACTCTAACCCTAAACTGAGTCTGCGTCAGTCACAGTTTCAGGTTAGGGTTAGGCTTAACTCTAACCCTAAACTGAGTCTGTGTCAGTCACAGTTTCAGGTTAGGGTTAGGCTTAACTCTAACCCTAAACTGAGCCTGCGTCAGTCACAGTTTCAGGTTAAGGTTAGGCTTAACTCTAACCCTAAACTGAGCCTGCGTCAGTCACAGTTTCAGGTTAAGGTTAGGGTTAACTCTAACCCTAAACTGAGCCTGCGTCAGTCACAGTTTCAGGTTAAGGTTAGGGTTAACTCTAACCCTAAACTGAGCCTGCGTCAGTCACAGTTTCAGGTTAAGGTTAGGGTTAACTCTAACCCTAAACTGAGCCTGCGTCAGTCACAGTTTCAGGTTAAGGTTAGGGTTAACTCTAACCCTAAACTGAGCCTGCGTCAGTCACAGTTTCAGGTTAAGGTTAGGGTTAACTCTAACCCTAAACTGAGTCTGCGTCAGTCACAGTTTCAGGTTAAGGTTAGGCTTAACTCTAACCCTAAACTGAGCCTGCGTCAGTCACAGTTTCAGGTTAAGGTTAGGGTTAACTCTAACCCTAAACTGAGCCTGCGTCAGTCACAGTTTCAGGTTAAGGTTAGGGTTAACTCTAACCCTAAACTGAGTCTGCGTCAGTCACAGTTTCAGGTTAAGGTTAGGCTTAACTCTAACCCTAAACTGAGCCTGCGTCAGTCACAGTTTCAGGTTAAGGTTAGGGCTTAACTCTAACCCTAAACTGAGCCTGCGTCAGTCACAGTTTCAGGTTAAGGTTAGGGTTAACTCTAACCCTAAACTGAGCTGCGTCAGTCACAGTTTCAGGTTAAGGTTAGGGTTAACTCTAACCCTAAACTGAGCCTGCGTCAGTCACAGTTTCAGGTTAAGGTTAGGGTTAACTCAACCCAAACTGAGTCTGCGTCAGTCACAGTTTCAGGTTAAGGTTAGGCTTAACTCTAACCCTAAACTGAGCCTGCGTCAGTCACAGTTTCAGGTTAAGGTTAGGCTTAACTCTAACCCTAAACTGAGCCTGCGTCAGTCACAGTTTCAGGTTAAGGGTTAGGGTTAACTCTAACCCTAAACTGAGTCTGCGTCAGTCACAGTTTCAGGTTAAGGTTAGCTTAACTCTAACCCTAACTGAGCCTGCGTCAGTCACAGTTTCAGGTTAAGGTTGGGTTAACTCTAACCCTAAACTGAGTCTGTGTCAGTCACAGTTTCAGTTCTTCCAAACCTCCAGACACAAATATTCACATGAATATTTAGAGCCATGACTGATTCAGATACTTGTTATGGTTTGCTTGTGTTTGTGTGAATTGGTGAGTTTGCAGAAGTCATAAATATTTTCATTAAAAATAATAAATATTAAATAAATATAAACATTATCATTAATAATAATAAATATTAAATAAATAATGAATATTATCATTAATAATAATACATATTAAATAAATAAATATTATCATCAAATAATAGATTTGAAGACGCCAAGGATCATCACTTACTTTGTGTTGTGTTCGGTGCACACAGAAAA